>NC_031777.1:19300128-19354440 GCF_001522545.3 Parus major | reverse complement strand
AGGTGTGCTCCCAGCCAGGGCTGATGTGCAGGGCTGTACAGCTGCTGTGTCACCATCACCACATGGCCCCGTTTTGCCCCTGGTGTCACCAAACAATCCGTGCTTGGATGGCTGGAGCCAAACCTGTGCCCCTGGGAACCAAACAGGGAAGTGTTTTTCTGTGGGGGAAGGCTGTTTTGGGAAGCAGTGACTCAGAAAAGGACTCTGGGGCTGAGGGAGCTCCCAGTGCAACATTATGAAGGTTTTTCTTTCCCTGACTGAACAAAGGAGTAGGAAATTGTTCAAGCTGCAATTACCCACAGTACAATGGTTACCAGAATATCACATTCAGATCTGGAAGTTTTTTTAGTTAGGGAGGTGTAAGAGAGGAACTCTGAGATGTGGAAACCTTTTTCTGAAACAGGATTCAGCAAAGTTTATTAAAGAGAAGATAAAGGAGCATTTTGCCTATATGTTCAGCATAGATTTGATAACAGGAGCTCTCCTGTCTGGCTGAGAGAGGGTAAAATGGGAACCATGCAATTAAATTCAAGACTAGGCAGTTTAGATTCCAAGCAGGCACATCTTAAACAGTGTGAGTGATTTGCCAGTGGAATGATTTAATAAAGATTGTAATAAATTTCCCCTTATTGGACATTCTAAAATCTGAACTGGATGCTTTTTGGAAGGAGATGCTCCAATTCAAACAAGATGAATACATAAGTCTTACAGCACAGTTTATTCCGGGGGTCACACTGGAAGATTGTAACAATCCAATCTATCCTATTCTGCAAAAGAAACTGTTCAGTCATTGGTCTGTGCACTTATATCATATGAAAGGATTATTTCTCTAGCAGACCCAAACTATATCAATTCAACAGAGAGCTCTCAAGTCCACTTTTGAGACTCTAGCTTTTGGTTTTGTTGCCTTGAGTTAGTTAATCAGACTAAGAGCTGCTAATGTGTTTAATGTTGCTCATGTATCTTGAGCCAGCATGAGGCAATAATGAAAAAGGCAATTACTAGTTTTATTTTCGAATTTTAAAAATCTACAGCAGTGGGACTGTTGTGCTTTTGATTTGAGACAATATAAATGAGGCTTCATGCAGCTGATTTGTGAATAAAGTTAATTGCTGGTCTGTGAGCTCTTCCTGACTGCAAAGTCATAGGGAAAGAACAGGTTGCTGCTGTGGGTGATCTGGCAGAATGCAGATGTACACAGTATTTGGTCCTTCCTTAGTGCATTGGTGCTCCTCTCTTCTTGGTTTATCTATTGGACAATAGAGACTAGGTGGATTCTAAAATAAAGCTGTGCTATTGCAGAGCTCAAATGGAGGTGATACTAGGGAAATTTCCTCAAAACAGAGGATGCCGTGGCAAATTTGGAAAAGAGATGCTTATGCTAAATAAATGTTAAAGACAGTTTAATTGGAGAAATGTCATTTAGAATGGGCTAATTAATGTCTAAAGTATATATAATTTAGCGACTTGAAATACATTTGATTTGATACTCTAAGCACAGTTTAATGTGATTCTGAAAGATCAGCCATGTTGCTTTAGGAACTATTATTTAATCCTAATGATTCTCACTCATTTGCATTTTCCTGAACTTTCTGAACTAGACATGTGTCAGCATGCAGTAGACACTGCTGCCAGACGTTTCGTACCTAGAGGGAGTTCTCTTTATTTCTCCTCCAATAAAGCTATTTCTTTCCTGCTATCTCATTTCTTATGAACCCTGCTGATGTTGTTTCTGTTGTAGTTTTTTGGTTTTTTTTTTCCTTACTGTACCTGGTACAAGGGGAGCAGATTCTCTTATCTGCTCACAGTGACTACCTTATCTTTTGCCTATGTACTTGCAATCCATGTAAAACTCCACAACATGCAAAATAAATTGGTAGAATTGTTAATATTACATCAAGTTGTGATTTTAGAGGCCCTTCATTAGGAATGTTTGTTCTCCTAAGTGGTTGAAGCTGGCAGACTGCACCCTCTACATCTGTTTGAAATTTGGCTCTGGGTTAAATTCTGTGTTCCTGTGATTTGTCCTGCCTTTGATTACCAATGCATTATATATTATGGAGAAAACACCAGGAAACCACATACCTTTATTTGTTTAGATTTTCCATTCTTTCCGTTTCAAGGTAAGTAAGAATTATATTTTGAAATGGGTGATTCACAGGCATAATCATTCCAATTTGGCAATGATACTGAACCATAGTGTCACATCCTTTAAAAACAACACAAAATTTGCTAGTCTAAAGAAACTGTCCCTGTTTATATCACTGAAACTTCCTTGGTCTTATCATTGCTCTTCTTTTAATAACTTACTTAGTTTCCTCCTCTAGTGATGCTATAAATTCATTTATCAATGAGGTCAATCAATCAGACCTTCCTATTTAGTCAGGTGTGCAAATATATTTTACTTACCTGAAGAGCAAAGAAAGGGACATGGTGGATGAGCTGACTCACTACAAGAAGATTTCTTCTCATTTTCACATGAATGCAGTACTGCAATGACAAAACTACCTCTGATTTATTCCTACAAAAGAAGAGCATACCCACAAATGCCTGTATTCTATGCATCCAAGTTATTTTCCCAGTTACATTTTCTTGCTTCATTCTTTTCCATTGATTTATTGATAAGATATACAGGTTTTAGAACTGAAAGCAAAACTGCAGATATATTTACCTTTGGAGGTATCTACTGTGAAAGGCAAATGATTTGTTTACCTTCCAGAGAACACAAACTTTGTTCATTGCTTCGCCTTTTGTGACAAGTAAAAAGATCAGAGCTTGGCAGGTGGCATAACTTTCTGAAGGGTTATTTTTTTGCCATAAATGCTCAATGTAATAGTATTTAATTGCTCCTGCTAAGCTCTTTTTAAGTGGAAAGCAAGATGGATCTCAACATGATGGATGGAGACAGGGTCTAATGTGCATTTTCAGGAAACAAATGCCTTGCTGCTTCATCCTCACTCTGACTCAACTTTCTGTGGTGTTTGACCAGCTGGACTGTTCTCAACTGGAAACATTGGATCAACAACTGCTAATATTGACTCTCTTCCTGCCTAATTGGGCTTTCTCTTGAAAGGCTACTGTGAAGGTACAAAACATTGCTCAAGATATGGCTACGTTGAGCACTGGTAAAAAGAAAGATGGTTCAAAATCCCAACTCAGAGGCAGCATGATTTGTGTTCTATCACAGGGCCATTTGGGAATGAATGAAAAGCACTTGTTAACCTGCCTGATGCTTCAGACTTGTCTCTTACCTCACAAAAAACAGAGGAAGCAGAGCTCAGAAGCAGGCCAGAGACAGAATTACTGATGTTACTTCTGAGCACTCAATTGCACTGGGAAGGTAGCTCTTATATATATATCTCTTTTAGAGACAAGATAATATGGTTTCTCTTCCAGAAATGTGCTAGAATAAAAGACCTTAAGTTGCAGCATAGTTTTTAACTTTAATTTTTTTAAGGTCTCAAATACTCTGAAATTTTCATTGTTGTTATTTAATAAATATTTTCTTTTTATAAATCTGAGTTGCCTACTTTACTTGCTTAAATTCCTATTTATTTAAATGAGTGAAATTGCTTTGCAGGTCTGTCTCTTGTTGTTTAACATTTCTTCTTTCTTAATGTGTCTATCTTTGTAAAATGACATCTCTTTTTAGAGTCCAGTAAAGGTTATTTAATGAAGTATTTCAAGATATTGTAATTGACTAAAGTCATGAGGTCAGGTATTGGAAAAAATATGTATAAAAAGAATATTGAAGAAATACTGTCAGAAGAACTATCTATGCTGTGCTGTGCATGAGGTGTGGGGGAAAAATGCAATTGCATATTTACAGTATGTATCACACTACAGAAGCTGGATTAGGCAACCTTGAATCCGGCATTTCTTAACTTTTGCAAGTTTGCAACCTCTGTGTGTAGCTCACCTCCTGTTGTCACCTAACAAGGAGAGAATTATGATACAACAGATGTTTAACCAGAATGAAGTCCAGAGTTCCTTCCAGTAAAGCTAACTGAAGTAAAGAAAAGTTAAATTACAGTAATATCCAGCCTAAACTGCTCGTGTCTCTGTTGTCCGCTTTCTTATCTACGCTGCTGATTTCCTTCCAATGCTCTCAGCTAACTTCTGCTGTTTGTGTTAAAAACACATGTTCTGAAGATTGAATGCAAATTAACAAACTAACTGTGAATTCTCAGCTGGGTAAATTGCTGTGTCCATTTTTAAGTACAGCTTGCAATACTGGTCTCTCACAGGATCTTTCTGGACTAAATGTCCATCACACAGCTGGATAAACACATCCTGTGGTGGGTGAGCAGCTGGCTCAGAGAATTAGGGTTCAGGAAGACACGAAACCTGCAGCCACAGGGACACTGGAGCTGCAAAAGGCTTGCCATGGTGATCACTGCACTGCAATAACACTGCTCACTCCACACCTTTCACATCTGGGCCACCAGTGTTTCAGAACGGTTTATTGCAGGATGGGAGAACAGCTGAATCAAAATAAATAAAAGCATGCAGGATGAAATGGCTGAAACCTCTTTCTGGGCACAGGAAGGGTGGAAGTCAGATAATCAACAGCAAGACATTGACTAAGATTTCCAGAGCAGGAATAAGAGGACCAAGTTGGTTAAAATAGATGAGACACTTTCACCCACGGTTTATATGCACTACAGTCAGCTACCTTCATAATTAGAAACCCAGTTAGGAAAAGGGATACACAGTTAAAGGATATTTTACTTACAAAAAAAAAAAAAAAGAAGGAAAGAAAAAAGAACAAAAGAAAGAAAAGGTTTTTTTCTTTTTGGCTGTCTAGGTTGGACTGGGGAGCTTATCCAAAAGGAATCATGGAACATCTGGCCAGCTGAGTTGAGTGCCCACGGTTCTGAAATGTGAAACATCCATCCTAGCCCAAGATGTCATAACAGCGGAGGAGTCCTGGCAGGGCTCTGTGGCTGTGTTACCGTGATCTCATTTGCAGTAATTCTCCCTCCTTGGGCTGGAAAAGGCCCCACTGTGATGACTGAGAGGGGAACACTGCGAGTGCAAGGGTGCAAAGAGTCTGGGGAGGTCCTCGTGTGGGGTTGATAGAGCTCTACTGCGACAGTAGTGTCAGATTGTGTGGGCCACGCAAGTAAGACACTAACAGAGCCAAGTGGTGTGTGTATGTGTGTGTGTTATACTTTCCAGTGTGAAGAACAATTGCCTCCCTGTTTTATATAAGAAAATAAGTGATTTTCAAGAAGAAAATTAGCAGTGGTTAATGGATTGCTAAGTAAATAGCCTGGAGGGTCCTGGATGAGTTACAGCTGTCCAGCAGCATAACTAGCACACAAAACTTCTCTACTGTTCTCATCTCTTCACTTTTTTTACTTCAGTGTAATGTGAAGAATTCCTACAAACCAGTTATTTATTCTGTTTCCTGCATCCTCTTTCTGTGGAAGAAACCAAGTGAATACAGTGTGTCCTTGCTCCTACAGTAAGATCAGCTTATAGATCTGGTAACTGTTTTCTTTCATGACATAAGATTTGATATGTGCCATTCTCTCCTTTTTCATCACCCTTACATAGTCTTCAGAATGAAATCTGTTTTGTCAGCTGTTTGTAGGGTGTTTGGTATTTAGCTGACTCTTAGGTAGGTCTGTGACTGGCTCTTCGTAGTAGATTGATGAAGCAGTACAGAAATTTCCAAGATGATGATGATGATGAGAGTCCTGCTTTATTCTTGCTTTTGCAGAAGTTGATGCAATAGATGTCAACTGAATAAGTGAGTAAGGCAATGGTAAATAAAGTTTAAAGTATTTTTATGAAAAGTAATTTCCCAGACTGGATTCACCAATACTGTGATAACAGAATTCCTGATTGGAATTGGAACATGCTACATTTGAATATTGACAATTTTCTTTCAATAAAAACCCTAAAACAAGTCAAAAGAAAATAAAACTTTTTGAATGGGAGTGTGGAGCCTCTGCTGGGATCTTTAAGACGGCAATTTTAGTGATGTCCTGAAGCTTTAATAGACCAAGAGTTTTACAGGAGTGGGCTGCTTGTTAAAGATGCTACATTTTGTATTTTGAAATTATTGTTTGCTGAACTGACTAGCAGTTTTATTTTAAGAAATGGCCCTGTGTGCATTAATATTGCTTTTTCATAGTATTATAAGCAGAATGGGCACTGGTCACATTAATGAGACAAGCTGATAAAAGCTTTGGTGTGAGGTTGGATTTGCCAATGCTGTTGTAGAGTGTGAAGGTATGAGAGAACATTTCTCAGCAGGAGGATTTAGCTGCATTACAAAGGGCCAATGCCCTTTGCCAGATTTACAATCTTAAATTCTATGGTGATATGAAAGATAATATATGCCATGCACTACAGAGAAGATGGCAGTTTCTCCAGAGTACAGTTAGCCTGTTCTGTTTGTAAAGCTTTCAGTTACAAACTGATTACAAAGAAGAATTTTTAGACATTGTCTATGGTTTACTTCAAACTGCTTCTTCCTTTCAAATTATCTTTCTCTTTTTTGAAAAATAAAGGGTCATTTCATTTATGCAAAGAGTGACTTTGCAAATGATTCTCTATTTCTTGTTCTTATTTGCATAGTAGCATAAACAGTGCCATTAACTTTAAAAGGACAGTCATGCCAAATGAACTGTGAGTTTTTTAGGACAAGACCTTCTTACAGTTTTTATAATGGTTCTAATCCATACAACCAAAGACAAGTAGTCAATTATACCCAAAATACAGGACAATTGTAGAAGGTTTTTAAGAACAAATTCATACCCTTTTTATTAAAACCAGCAGGGTAATGGTATATGTCAACACATGTGTTTGATTTGGGTACATTTTCTGCTCTGGACCACCTCATATTCTTTGTTAAGAGCCAGGAGTGAGTGATCTCATGTATGACTTTCCAAGTGGTGCTAATGAAGGACTTCCTTGCCAGGTGCTCAGCGTGCCCCACTCTTGCTTTCAGTTGTGGTTGAGGGTATGCTGCATTCTCTGGGTTACAGCCTTATTGTTTATGAGTTCAAGTCAGTATTGCCAAAAGGAATATGATGAGGGAAAATAAACGGCACTGAGGTTTACTTTGAGGATCCCCAAATTAGCTAAGTTTTGTTTTTTTTTACTTGGGAATATCAAAATCTGCATCTGGAAAATATTAGTGTAACATAAATACAGTCTGCTAATTTCACAGAACATTCTTCTTGTACAGCTTGTGGGAAATCAGATTTATGTAGTAGGAATAAGGATCTAAAGTCTCCTACTGACTTAAGAGCTCTCTGGAGCAGTAACTAACTCAACTTTCCTTCTTGTAACACGACCCAACCTCTGTCTCAAAACTCCACATTGTGGCCAATTAATTATCATGTAGTTTCCTGATGAAGCCTCAAACAGGCTAATGCTTGGAAATAATACTGTGCATGGTTATTACTGACAGTATCCTTCAGTCCTGAAAGCTGCAGTTTGTGCCTTTTAATTATTTTAAAGAAAAAACAGGTCAGAAATGCGAAATGTGGTAGGTTGTTGCTTTTTTTCATTAAATTCTGTATGTGGGGTGACAGGGAATGAAGAAAGAGGGATATTTTCAGCTTTAAATTTTTCAGCAAGATGACAGCTTGTAGGGAGTGTATTCACAAGGGAAAATCTTTCCTCTTACCCTCTGGAGACATAGTTTGCACTGTGGGAAATGAGCTCCTCGTAGGACAGAGATGGGTGAGAGAGTGGAGGTTTAGAGGGGTGCTGGTGCTCATGGTCAGAGCCCAGTGCTGAGGAAGAGCCCTCCCTGGGGCTGTGGGTTACCCAGCAGGAGGGGAGCTGCAGGAAGGAGCATCAGAACCTGGGACTATGGTAAAGTCAGTGCTGCAGCTTCATGGCTGGACTATTCCTTTTCTTTTCCACTACCTCTGTAGGCAAGAGACTTTCTAGTCTTCACCCCTTTGCCTTGGGAGTCTTGCCTGGTGCTGTAGAAAGAGCTAATTGAATTTCCATCCCTGTTTAACCCAAAATAGAGTGACAGTGCTCTGCAGTTCAGTGAAGGCCGCTCTGAGCCTTTGCTACTGCAGGCCTTGTTAATAAGTCCCTGTTAGACTATCTCAAATGGTAAAAAAATCTTGGCTTATTTGTTATGATGATATCTTAATACTATCTTATGTTAGATTACACTGTGCTTCCCTAAGGAAGTTTGTCCCATTCTTCCAGATCATTCCTACTAGGTACAGTTAAAAGATGGATTAGCCCAAGGATTGATCCAGTTTTTTAGATACAAGCTGTGTTTAGGTGAGCATGATAAAAGCTTTGTGAATGTCCCAATAAAATATGAAAATTAAGTCCATGTTAAATGCTCAGACCAAAATAAAACTGTGTATTGAAAATGATAGAATGGCCATGCTGCAGAATTCTCAAAAAGCACAGGGACAATTTACAATGGATGGATGAATTGTAATAAATTTCTAAAAAAGGGGAATAAAATCAGTTCAGATTGGCTAATAATGACAGCAGCAAGTAGACAACACTGTAAAAGTTAATGTTTAAAAATCAAAATAAATAAAGAGTATTTGTAGTGGCTTTCTGTCACTGCCCTACCGGAACAGTTGTTAAATTCTATTTTCATGGCACTCCAAGCTTCACATAGTACAGAAGTTACAGCAGAGGTGGCTGGTCTTTGTCAGTATCTCTGAGCAAGGTAAATTACTAAACTTTCTGTGTTGAGATTTTTTCTATTTTTTCCTTAGATCTTGAGAAAAAAACTTAGTTATACCTACTCCCTCCAAACTATATTTTATTTTACTCTTCCTTTAATCTTGAGGTCTGCTTTGAAAAGAAAATAGATTGCTGAACAATCTATTAAAGTTATTCAAGTAAACAAAATTCTTTAAACTTAGAATTAAAATTAATTTTTGGACTTACACTCTGAGGCCAGCATGGAGATCTTCAGTGAGCAAACAGGGGTTTCCATCGGCTGTGACCTCAGTGATGTTGCAACATTCTGCTGTAAAACTCAGATGCTATCTTAGGTGATAAATGCATCTGAGTGGTAGGAAATGATTAAACTAGTCTGGGGAAGAGCAGCCTAGCCAAAGTGTTGATTAAAATATGGGGCAAATCCCGACTTATAGAAAACAAGATAAGGAGGTGCAAATGGATCCTCTCCTTTCAGAGAGCCCCTCTCTCCTCCAACTAGAGAAATTAATTGAGATCTAGTCTAAAAATGTACTGTTTTAAATGGTTACCAACTATTAGCATTTTTGTTCTTGACTTTTTGACTGGGTAGCACATCAGCTGGACCTTCATATTCACGACATGACTCCACTTAAACAAAGGGCGGATGGAGATTTTTGGCATTTTCTTGGCCACTGTGTTGCAATCTGAGAAGCTCAGAGCTGCTGGAACCTGACCTAGTCCAAGAACTACTGAGAGAGGCAGAGTGCTGCTGTGGTGCTGGGAGAGCCTGGGATGAGATTTAAGAAGCTGTAACTGACTCGTGTTACAAGTACTGTGCATGAAAACTTTAAGGTTCAGTAAAATTTTTGCCTAGAGACTTTCAGTTTAGAGTAATGTTTTGTTATTGAGATTTCCCTTTCTTTGAGACGAATGATGGCATTTCTGGTAATTTCATGGGCTATTGGAAACCAGTTCCAAATTAGTGTGCATGTTGTCCTGGTGTAGTACAATTTATATCTGAGATCTGCTGAAAACATGTTTAAAACTGGAGTTTTTATAAAGCACCATTTAGGGTGCAGAAGTACGATGTTGTTGTGTCAAATACTAAATATTTTCACACATCTGGACAAGGCTCGTGCTATCCAGGGCTGCAGTGTGCTTACTTGAAGGGAAGACTCTTCATGAGTGTTCAGACTTCAGGATTCTTCAGCATTTTCACTCTGCCAAAGGAGGATGGCTGGCTTTGGTCTGGGAGAAGCCTGACTGAACACACCTGCTAAGCTTTTTGGGGAATATCATGTATATTTCATGATTTTTAGGGAGTACAGCTGAGTCCCCACAGGGGCCTTTCTTCCTAAAATGGGACTGAGGTGGAATATAAGTGCCTTCTTCAGAACCCTGCAGATGGTTATACCTTCGTCTTTTAATTTCCTCCTTTCACGGGTTTGTTGATCGGACAGGAAGCATTGGCTGTTCCCCACTAGGTCTATTTCTGGTGACCACCATTTCTGGAACAAGTTTGTCTGAGTAGCCATGGATAAAGTAGTGTTGTTTCTCCTCCAGGTTACGAAACTAGATAGATAACATGTGGAGTAACTTCAGGGCAGGGCTCCAAGGGACCTTGGCTGCATCAAATGCAGGACATTACTGATGTGTCCTGGAATTTGAGTTGGGGCAGCTTCTGGGAGAATTTACCAAAGCTGATGTCTGACAGGAAACTGAGCCTGTGAAAAAGGAGTACACACCTCATGTGCTGCTCTCCTCAGACCAGCAGTCACCTCTGCCTTCACCTGCTGCACCTCCTGCTCCTTGGTGTGTGACGGTCTCTGCTTTCTCAACACAACTCCTTTCATGGTCACAGCCTGCACAGAGTCCTGACACAACCCTCCTGCTTGTGCCTTGTCCTCAGCAGGACAGGAGGAGAGATAGGGGTGCTCTAAAAAGAGATGGATCCGTTTGCATCTCCTTATACTGTTTTTCAAATATCTGAGTCTTATTACCATCAGTTGCTAGGAATTCCTTTCCTTTGAATGGATTTTATTATGCAACCCATGTGTGGCAAGGTTTTCTGAAGGCTCTTTCCCAGAACTCCTCCTGGCTACACAAGAAGCCAGTGGTTGTTTAGGACGCCCTCTGAAGAGTCTAATTCTTTCCGTGATTGTGGAAGGAGCTTTGACAGATAACTTGCGGAACAGACTTGCAAAGTCTTGTTTTATGTATTGCAAACTTAATTCAGTGAAGCATATGCTTACTTTTGATGTTGTTTAATATTAAATTAATGACTGTGTTTAATTAAAAATTAATATATACTTGATGCTTTGATTAAGAAATCACAGAATCACAGAACATGCTGCTTTGGAATGGACTCATGAGGATCATCAAGCCCAGCTTCTGGCCCTACACAGGACACCCCAGGAGTCACACCACGTGCCTGAGAGCATTGTCCAAATGCTTCTTGAATTCAGACAGGCTCAGAAAAGTCCATGAAAGCACATATTAACTATGGTTAGGCCTGGTTTGGTCCTTTCATCTATTTCCTGGGTTTGTGTGTGTGCTGTTTTGTTGCCTCTGTCGCTGTGTTAGGGAACATTCTCTGTGCACTGTGAGCCATTCACCCCAGCCTTCCTACACCTCTGTAGCCACAGAAAGACAGCCTGGATGTCACAGGTCTGGGTGTGATAGGGTGGGAGCCTCACAGCACTGGGATGGGCAGCAGGATGTCAGAGGTACAACTCCTAGTGAGAGTATTAATAATTGGGTTTTGTTTATGAAATAATTGAGAGACTGGAAACAATCTCAGCTATATGGTTGAGTAAGGAAAAAGCAAGCCTATGGTTGCTACAAGTGAAACAGAAGTTTTAAAAATAGAATTATGTAAAATATTATCAGAACCCACTTTTTGGAACTTCATAAACTCCGTAAAGGAGATTACGGTAGTTATTACTGCAATGATTAATTTCGTTCTTCTGGCTGGATCACGTCTGCAGCTGTGATCTCTATGTTCTGGAAGTTTGATTTCAACTCCTGAAGGGAAATGCTCTTCTGAAGCATTTAGCTTTTTTTCAACAACAATGCTATTATGTGGAGAGCCACATGTTGCCTATTT
Organism: Parus major; assembly: GCF_001522545.3. NCBI lineage: Eukaryota > Metazoa > Chordata > Aves > Passeriformes > Paridae > Parus > Parus major. The sequence goes on along the minus strand of NC_031777.1, from coordinate 19,342,682 downwards.
TTATACTACATTCTACTTTTACTGCTATAATTATTTGTTACGTGTTCACTGGTTGTTGTCTACTATGAGCTGTTCAGCCTGCAGCTATGTTATTGGTGTTAAAATATACTGAATTTTACCCACTTTGCCATTATTTTTTCCCTTACTCTTCCTATCCTTTCATCTTCAATAAATCTGTATCTGGTATTGCAAACAGATAGGAGAAGCAGATTGATACTCAAGCAGTTCTGTTTCCTACCAGGGTAATTATAATTTTCAGTTCTGAGGAAGAGTTGATAGGTTGATGTCTTCAAGCAGTTGCTGGTTTTGCTTTTCTCAACATCATCACTCTCTGAAAAGTTTGTAATTGTTGTCTTAAAACCTTTTACTAGATTAATGTGTTCAATTATTTTTCATTCATTTTCTTATTTTGGGCTAAGTTAGTGTATACTATCTGACTCTACAATATTGTAGTTTTGAATGCACTAAACTAAACTGGACAAGGGCTAGAAAAAGTTAATCTGAATTAAACATTTATCTGCAGACTTGCATTGGGAAAATAGAAGGAATGAATTATAGCTGCTGTAGTTACAGTATTTTGGTGTAAGTTTGTAAAGGGGAACTACAGGAAGCAATGGCTTAGAAACATCTGCCATGGTATAAAATGGCCAGGTGGAGATCACTGCACTTATTAACTGGATCTTGGCAAGGGGATTGTGTGAAAGCTTCTCACCTGGTACTGTACAAATTTAGTTGGTTTTGCTTGAATTTGCCTTCACCAGCCTTTAAGTTCATCTTCAGGTTGTTTAAGCAGTGGTATCCTTGTAGATACTTGATCTTTGAAGTAGATAAGAAATGCTCACCCACCCTGCTATTGCAGATCAGGATGTGCTGAATGGAGAGTAACTTGGAGCAATATTCTCAATTGTTTTAACCAGCTCCCTAGAGAGACCATTGATTGTTTTTTTTGGTTGTGGTGCTTGTTTTTGTTTGTTTGGTGTTCTTGTTTGTTTGTTTTATTTTTGTTAATCATTGACTACAGAAATCCATTTTAATTGTATCTGAACTTGTGTAATGGATGTATCTATACAAATCTATCAGGTATTAAATTTTTTATATTGGTAAAAATAGCTTTTATTAACTTATGGCCTTAGGTGCTCTGTATACTGTTTTGCAACCATTCATGATTAAAATGGCTCCATGTGTTAGCTGTATTTGTTTAATAGAGCATGAATTTTACAGATTAAATATTGGGTTATTATAATGGAATTCAAATTTTATCTTGAATGTTCACCACTAGGCTGAAAAGATGTAATTTGTCTCAGCTGGAGCACTTGGTTTGGATAGATCTCCATTTAAAAACTGAATTCAAAAGTTATTTATTAAGACCTTGAAGAATCAAGTAATTCTTTCCACTGATACATCTGAGATGTCCCAGGAGAAAAATTCTTCATCCAGCAAACTGCAGCTCCATGGAGAAATTAGAAGATAAAAAGTGGCTTGCTGTTAACATGGTCTAATAGCTGAACATTTTAAATTTTATATTGTAGTCCTTTTGCTAAAGTAAAACGTGTGAAAGGAGAAGAAATGAAAGCACATTCTCAGCCATAACAGTGAGGCTTTATGATGCAGATTTAGAATATCAAACCCTTGCTCAAAAATCAGATAATTTCTTCATAAAATGCAAATGGGAAATATCTTCTCTTATTTCAAAAAGCAAGCTATTAACTAGAATGTTATTTTTCACCTTTTTGTTAAAACTCATTTTTCACTATGTTCTAAAACAATTTTATAGCTATTCAGAAGTTCTCTGAATCCCTAATCCCACAAATATTTAGTACACATTTAACCTCAGGCATATAAGGGACAACTTTTAATAGCTGAAGATAGGTCAGGTTGTAAACAATTTTTCAGTTGTTTTTGTTTGTTTGTTTTTCCCCATGGGGTTCTTAATGGAAAAGTAGAAAAGACTTCAATAAAAAAAAATTACTCACTGAAGAAGATAAGGAATCATGGTTTCATCAGTCTGAGATCCTGCAAGAGTCAAGAGCTGCACATCAGACATTTAAGTCTGTTATGTCTTGGAGACTTAGGGAGGACTTTGAAATCTTTATATTCTCTTTGGCAATGTCTGTTCTTGAAACTTTCACTTCATGTACCTTATTAATGTACTGGTGTGGCTTGCTCATCTCCTATTTATGATACCTTCCAGAGATTAATTACACAAAATAATTGTGGCATGTGTAAGATAAAAGTTGGAGCTCACGTTTGGGTTAGGCTATGAGCAGCAGCAATTCCCTACACTGCAGACCCTAGGAATTTTCTGGAAGGTCATGCCATAAAGAATAAAGAGAGGCATTGTGCAGTGCAATTATCTGTATTAAAGTGGGAAATCTACCACAACTGTGGTTGGAGTGAGTGGTTCAAAAGCAACCTTAATAACTGTACTCTTTTGGTCTTCAAGGAAATACTCAGTTTACTTCACAACCCTTTTCCAGGGCCAAATTTATTATAAACAGCTGCCTCACAGGAATGCCCTTTACCTTAACACCACTTGAATTCAGATCAATGAATCGTGAATCCTCTTTTTAAAATACTGCTTAGACTGGGAATAAAAGGTTCTTGCATTTTTTTATTCTTCCATCTTCCCTTAATGTGTCATATGCCTGTCATTTTCTTAAGTCCTTATACAAGCTCTGCAATGAGGGGGAAAAAAACCTATAATTTGAAGTTTTTAAACAATTTTGTATAAGGATTTTGATAGTACCTTGAAAATGCCAACTAATTTTTTTCTTTCTTTCTCAGAGAGCTTTACAAAATAAGCCACTAAATTTGTTACAGTACTTCAAATTTTTCCCTAGATAAAGTTTCCACTGATTTAAGTGGCAATTTTTCTTGAAAATATAGTTGCAATTCTTTATTTTTTCTTTATTTGTTACTTTCAGTTGTTATAGTGATTTGAAATCTTGCTCTTTTTATGTTGTTCCTGTGAAATTTATTGGTAGCTACATTCTGTAACTCATTCAAAGGCCTTGGTTCCTTGGTTGCACAGGTTTTATGACCACACTTATTCTTTGAGAGATGTGCTATTTGAATCTATCTTTACTGCTGTCTAGACTTCCAGTCTGTAGTAATAAATACATTATCTCAATATCTCACATACAGTCTGATATTTCTATCCTTAACATGCCTCTGACTTAATTTATGGCCATTATTATTACATCATGCAATATAAATTAACCATATAAATGAAGTTCTCAATTGATGAAAGCTAGCATAATTTCTGAGGTTTTCTTAATAAGTCTTTGTTGGAAAATATCCTGTGTGTAAAGTTTGTGTAGGATTGTAAGAAAGTGCTGCTCTGTGATGCCAGCTCCTCAAGAACAGTGGAGTTACTGACTCTGTGTAGTGCATCAGCTACTGCTGGTGCTGAACATGTGCTGTGCTGTGTAGAGGTCTAAACTGTGCAGTTAGCTAAAGCTGTGTAGCAACTTTAATCTGGTGTATTTATCTTGTGGTTTCAGATCCTCAGTTTTGGGGTTTGCAGATTTGTGGGGTGTCTCTTCTGTGAAAACTTCATCTTTCTTTGGGAAAGGTGGACACTGTGTTATATGATGCGAATTTTCAGGCATCAAAAGAAGATGTTTCTCTAAAAGTTTAAAGGCTAAAAGAAGTATTAGTGCTTCAGATAGGGTATGGGAAACTTCCATGGTAGTGAGATGTAAGCTGATTTGTTCTTAGACAAGCAAATTGTCCAGAAATTAAAAGAATCAAACATAAAGGTGAGGAGAGAATAATAAAATTGTGGAATTATCATGTTGGAAGAGACCTTTAAGGTGAAGTCCAGCCAACAACCCAGCACTATCACTGTAACCCCTAAACCACTCTGCCTTATCACTCAGAATGAGAAATGCTGAATGATATTGCTGGAGAGCTGAAGTACATGGTACTTCATGTTACTCTGAGGACAGCGTTTTCAGCTCTTGAATTCACTCCACAGTTTTTATGTAGCCCCATTTGTTGTGAAACTACATGGGGACATTGGGGCCTGTTTCAGAAAACAGTGCAACACCTCCTAAAGATGCTGTGTAGCTGTTAATGGACTTGATGGGAATCAGCTTAGTGGTTACCATCCCATCACTGCCCTTCTGTTACAGGAGGTGGCATCTGTGCACAGCAAATGTCTCTGTTATCATCCTTCTCCCAGAGACATCATCAAGTGGTAAAACTGCACCTGTTCCATTTCCAGACTATCATTTACCTAAAAGACTTGTTAATATGAACAAGATGGGGAAGTAAAATCCTTGTCCTTTGTGGTCTTCATGCCAGGTGTTGCGAAGGAAGTTGCCCAGAAGGAGGACTAAGCTGCTCTGATCAGATGGTAGCTCTGGTTGGGGTTTTCAAACCTCTTTGATTTTCTGACATACACAGCTTGTGTGTAGAATAAAATAATGATAAGCCATGTCTGGATCAGGCAATTCTCTTTTTTTACAAGCAAAACAGAGCCAACAAGTCCTTGTTGAGATACAACAATAAACAACTTGGTTATTTTCCACAGTCCTCTTTGTGGCTGCTAGCAGAGGCAATGTTAATAGTACCAGGAGGGTACTTGGGATCTGTCACAGGGAAAAAGGAAGGGATATCAGATAGTGTTCTTGTTTCAGGCAGCATAAACACAGATAATCTGAACTGTCTACCCAGTAAAACAATGATGTGAGGTAAAAAGGCCTTGTGTACACAGAGTAGTTTCATCTAATTAGGACAGATTACAAAATAAGAGCAGAATTGTGGCAACCCAGGTTTTGTCATGTGTCCAGTACCAAGGTTCTGTATTCATTATTTTTGGAGAGCTGATACCGTATAAGAGTTGCACACATTGATATCTATGGCTACATATTCAAGAATGTGATAGCTGGATCCAAGGTGGCCTGTCCTGATGACAATCCTGTTTATGACACAAAAAGACTGATGGCTTTTCATTTAATGATACACCAGAAGCTAAGAAAAAGAAGCTTTAACCAGTCAGTCTGGGATACATGCATTTTTAGGCTAGCAAAGTATTCCTATCCTTCTTGTAGTTTTGATTTTTCTTTCCTTGTGTTCAATTTTATTAATGAAACACTGGTTTAAATTATCTATTCCTGTGGAGAATTCCTGGATGTAGAATAGCCAAGAAATCTGTAACTGTTCATCCTGCGTAGTCTTTGGATGTCATTCCTTCCTAAGATGTGTCCAAATTAAAATGTTTGGCTGTAAGTTGCTAAGTGAATAGTGCTGCCACAGCTCCTCCTCTGGATCCTCAGCTGTAGATTTACTCTCTGCATGCAGCTCACTTTGCAGGTGTCTCAGGGACATCCAGCTTGGCTCTGTCTCATTCTCTGGCCACTGTAGCAGTCAGCACTGATGTTCTGCACTCACTTGTGACAAGGAAGTTGCAGAATTTGGGGAACCAGCCCTGAGGAAGGACTGACTGGTGCAGTGTAGCAGACTCCATCGGTGGGAGAACCAAAGCACACTGATCCCAGAGCAGCCTGGGCACTGTGCCACTGGAAAAGAATTAGTGCAAAAAGGCAAAGCTTGGTCCCTTTCTTCTAACAGAATTTTGTTTGGGGGAATGCCTGCTAAGTGCTGAAGCACTTTTTTCACCAGAGTGAAAAAAAACGCCTAAAACTACTAACTACTAAGTATGAGTAAGAGCCAGATGTGCTGACTGGCTGGGGAGGGTGCTGCAGGGCCACTGGCCTTCATAGTGTGGTTTGCTAGAGTTGAGGATGGAATTTTTCTATGGAAGGAAAGCATATTACAATTTAGAGACATCTTTTCATTATTAGTGCATTAGTAATGATTTGTGTGTTTAAACTGAAACAGTGTAAAATGAAGCACAGGATGGGCAACAGTATAACAGTGCTCCCTTCAATCCCTAACAGCTGCCAGGGAATCATAAGGTGGAAGATTTCCTATTATTATAAATTTTTCAAAATTAGGAAACATACAGAAAAACCTCAGGTTTTTAATTAATCTTTTAAATTTTGATACACTTTCTAAATGAATTAATTGCCTTTTTTTATTGCTTTCTTAGTTGCCTCAGTTATCTCAATTACTAAGGAGTTAGCTCCAGGCAAACTTCAAAAATTTCCTTGTGGCAACTTTTCATTGGCTTTCATTTGCAGATGTCTAAAAGAGATGCTGCAGAACAGTGCATATAAACCTTTATTTACTGTTTCTTTCCAGTACTGGCTACTCTTCCTAGATTGCACAGTCCTGGTAATACAAAGGCTGATGATGGGCTATTGGAATATTTGTCTGTGTTCTCTCTGGTGGCATTTGCCTTGTTGCTAAACTACCTATTTTTCCACTCTTCTTCTTTAAGTGCACTTAATAAGGGTTAATTCTATCTTATGACTTGGTTTCATAATCAAGTACTGCCAATGCTAATCTGTTTAGTTTCTGTGCAATTAAATGACCAAACACTGCCTACACTTGTTAACTGAAAGTCAAGTGACTTTTAAAGATGGTCTGAATAAATCAAGTGGAAATGTGACCTTGTGTTAGTCTTTTTCTATACACATAACTTTATATTGTTTACTGAGGTATTTTTTTAGTCAATTTGGCAATTTCAAATTCCCAGTATCAAATATAAAGAAGTACAAAATCCTGAGCATACTTTCCTTTACATTAGTAAGCCATTGATCAAGTTTTTAATGTGTTACTTTGTCAAAGTTGTCCTTTTCATACAAAAACGAAGCAAAGAACAATAATTTTTTAAATACTCAGTGATTAAAAACTAAAAAATATTTAAGTTTTCTAAACAAATTAAAGTTTCCTGCAATAAGATGATATTTTACATAAAATGCTGAAACACTTCCATCATCTTATGCTTAGATTTTTTATTTGTCTGCTAATGGCTAAAAGATAAATAGTTGTTTATATGTTTCACATTTGAATGCTCTTTCTTTAAATTCCTTTTTAAAAGAAGTATTTTTCTTACATAATTTATCATAAGGTATATTTGCAAATTATATACTGAAATATCCATCCAGATAACCTGAAATATATATATGATATATGTATATATAGATAGGTAGTGCATGTCTGTAGGTAAATATATATTTATAGGTGCTATAGCACAAGCCAGGAACCTTTTCAGTAGCAATTCACTTCTGAGTGGAGCCATGGATCACGAGGAGAATGCAGACAGTGAATGCAGAAGGGACTGAACCTGTTTTTATGGTCTACATAACACAAATCATATTTAGTGCTGGCAGATGGAATAGAGTGCTCAGGACTCGGTAATAAGGAACAAGAGCACAGCAGATAAGAAAACACTGAGTGTAGAGGGCATAACTCTGCAGCAGACACAGTGTTTAGGTGAGGAGCAATATAACTAATTATGTGCCAGTACAAACAGTCCTGAGCAGGAGTGCTTTGAGCCAAGCTCTGGGTACACACGGCTCGTGCAGCCCAATTTACATCTCCCTTTTTCAGTGAGTAATTGAGCACCCTACCCTAGAGCTGCTGAGCTCTGAGCATTTCTGTGTGCACTTACTGCACACACACAGTCCCAGAAACACACTCTCTCTTCAAAGCTGCAGATAATGAGCTGTTTTTGCATTTGTTTGCATGCAATTAAAAATCCAGTGGCATTCACCGTCTGAAATGAAAATACTTGTCACCTCTTTAACATTTAAAAAAGGGAAATTCTAAATTTGATTTTGTCAGCTAATAGGAATATACTTATTACCAAGTAAAAATGGACGAAAATTAAGCTGAAAATCTTAGATCAACCTCACACATTAAAATGTTATTCTGCAACATAATACAATTGTTTTACCTCTTTGTCTCTTATTAGAATACTTTAGCATGTTTCACACAACGGGAAATTACTTTTTAGGCCAATAAACCAATCTTTGGATTATCTTCACAAATTGGCATAAATCCTTACTTTCTCTGGCTCTTGGAATTTTTTTCACCAAGAAACTTCTCAATAAAGCTTCTTTTGAAGATTCACCTCAGATTGGTGAGAGCTGTCAACTGTCTTTAAGCTCTTGAGGACCATCTGTATTTTTAATTAATGTCTCATTACATTAATTTCCCTGTCTCTGCCTGTGAGTTCAGTTATACACACTGCAGTTCTGTCCCTTTACTTTGCATTAGCTTCTGTCAGATAATGATATGTTAGTCTTTTATACAAAATTTTGTCTTTTCCTCTCCACTGGTATATCATATATGAAATTACTACAGAAAACAGGGAATTAATATTGCCAAAATGTGGTTCCTCTGGTTGTAATTAAACAATTGAAAGAAAATACATTCATAAATGACAGCAAGGAAAAAAATTCTCAAAACTTCAGGAATAGGATATTTGAGTTACTAGAGTTTTGGCACCTTTTAATATGTACAGGAAGTTCTTTACTCATGAAGAAAAAAATTTACTTTGTGATGTTCCCAGTAAGAGGTTTCCTTAACCTGAACTTGAAACTGAATGAAAAATAGATTTTAACTGTTGATTCAAGAGATCTATTACCTTTTTAAGTGTCTGAAGACTAGACAGGTTCAATTTTTGTCAGCTACTGTGTATATAATAGGATATGATATAGCTGTGAATCCATAGTAACTCAATAGTCAAATTTAAATTGCTGTAGCTGTACATTTTTTTTCTGTGCACTGTGGTGTTCTTATTACCAAAACACAATATTAAAAATAGTCAAAAAAAAATTAAAGAGAAGAAAAAAATTGTACTCTTGTAAATAATACATAATCAGTCACGTTTCTTCTGAGTTTTGCCAGTGGCTTGAATGGTAGAGAATAGAGTCTTCCTCCTGCTGAGAAGGAATAGTTAAACTTGAACTGCAAGATTACCTTTACATTGTCTTGTGATTGTGTATGGTGGTGAGAAAACCTCCTGGCCAGTTTTTGTTTGTTCCAAAGCATCAGGTAGGTGCTGGGGATACATCTCAGTAAGTACTGAAACAGCCAAAAGGCTGCAAAGAAATTGGCTCTATAAATTCTTGCATTAGGGTCCCAGTGGGGTCCTGTGCTTTGGTGTCTGAAAATAAGTGAGAACTCACTGTGGGAGTAGTTGTAAGTCAGAAGATTCTTGTGAGGTTGTATGCATTTTATGTGCTCCCTTTGTATTGTTTTACCTTGATGTGAGACACTGATAAAAGCATGGAAGAGGCTGTTTAACCTGTGCTCCTGAGAATCCTCTCTTTCTCATGTCCTTGCCTAACAGCTTGCTGCAGAAATGTTTATTCCCAACCAGCTATCCCTGTATTGCCTTTAGGACCAGCAGATAGGGTGACACTCTTCAGGTGACAGGACATTTTGTGTGCTAAAGTAATTAAATAAAGACAGAAGGCATTCTTAAAACAAATAAATTCCACATCTAGAGCTGTGTACTTCCCCTTGTAGGAGATATTAAATAATTATGTATTGATGGGAGACTGGAGAGAGACTTCATGGAGCTATCTGCCAATACAGTCCTTTTCCAGACTGCTGCCATTTCAGCACAGGAATTTCAGGGCTCCTCCAGCTGTGTTTTTTCTGGGTGCCCTTTAAAACCTTTTAACTGAGATAACTAGGATAATCCTTTGGCTCTTAGGTTTTTGTAATAAAACATGATAATGGAGACCATGTTGTTTGAAGCAAGTAAGTAAGAAGGAAAGGAAATTAAAAGAAAAAAATGCAAAAATTTCACACAGTGAATCTTACAGGATTCTTTCTATTGTTGTTGAAATTTTGGGTTTTGTTCAACAGTTTTAAATAGTTGCTTGATTTCCAGGCTTCATAATCACAGAGAATAGTCAGTAAGATTTCTTGCATTTTCAATGTGGGAAATAATTACTTGCATATACTCCATTTCCAGTGACCTCATATTTGTGGGTTGTCAGTGTCTCTTCTAAGGACTGGATGACTTTACATCCAAATTTTTTGAGTGTCGTCCAGTCTGGAGTGCATTGAGTTTTTTAATGTGCATATGTGTGACTAATTATGGTATCTGTTGACATTTTTGAATGTGATACTTAAAGATTTCTGATAAGCTGAGCAGAATTTACCAGTTCTAGAAACAAATCAGAACTATTTATGCAGAGCACTCCAAAATTCAAACACCCCAAGAATATAAGCTACTGAAAGCTGACAGAAGAGTTTCTGATTGGGTGTTTGGAAAAAAATTCTTAACTGGAAGGGTTGTCTAGCATTGGAACAGGCTGCCTAAGGAAGTGGTTTAGTCCATCCCTGCAGGTTTTTATAAGACATGTAGATTTGGCTCTTAGGGACATGTTTTAGTGGTGGATGTGGCAGTTCTGGGTTAACGGTTGGGCTCAATCATCATAAAGGTCTTTCCCAACCTAAATGATTTTATTATTCCTATTGTCCTTTGCTGCCTGGTTTTTAAATTTTTTTCTTTTTCAGATACTTAGCATGTTTATTCAAGACATCTCTACCTTGAAGTTTGTATGTCAACTGATTTGAAATATGAAGGCTGAGAAGCTTAACTCAAAAAAACCCCAAAGAAACAAAAGATGTTGAACTGTGGAAAAGGGCTGGAATCCAGCCTTGGTATGGTGCGTTGCCAATATTTTAGTAAGTAAAATGTTCTCTTCGTGGATATCTTTGTTTGCATAAAAGAGGAGCACTGCCAAATGATATGCAAAAGGATTTGTATAGAGAAAAAGCAGGTCTCTACTTATGAGTAGTAATTATGTGAATGATTTAATGCCAAATGCATTATCTGATGAAAGGTAAATGCATTGAAAATGCTCAAAAGCTCAGTTTCCTTTAAAATAAATGTGAATGATACACCTAGAAACAAAAGAAAGTGGCTTTGATGATACAAAATTGGTAGGTGATAACAATGGGAGCATTTGGAGCCATACCATTTTCCCTCCTGCCTGCTGCTTATCTGTGAGGCTGAGCTCCCACTTCTGCACCATTACTGACTTCATCCAGAGTGCTGAACAATGGGAAAGCAGTGACAAATTCAGCCACTTACTGCAACTGCCAGAGTGACAGCAGCTGAGGGAAAAGACAAAGCAAAGCAGAAAAAGCTGGTGCTAACAATGACATCTAGCAGCTATCTGACATGGGCTAGAGCCTGTGCTGTACGGTCTGCCTGCCAGCACACTGATGGTGAACTGGCACCCACGTGCTACAGGGATGGGCAATAAATAAATAACATTGTTTTGTGCACAATGAAGATGAGTCAGGATGCTGACGAGGCAGGGGATGATTCATATTCAGCCTTCAGAACTCCATCAGCTGTAAGATATTTTGCTTGCCCTCAGGAATTCATTAACTGGGATGGGGAAACAGATTGTTACTGCAATGCTCAGCTACTATTTGTTAATTTACAATTGTTCCACGTTCAAAGAAATTGTTGCCTATTCCTCAGGTGGCTGTAGCAAGGATGCTGTGAGGAGTTGCATAGTTTAGGATGAGTGTCCACTAGATTGAATCCTTCTGCCATTACAAGCCATGGAAGTGAACAAGAAAAACCAAAGCATATTGACTGTACTCTGACTTCTCCTCTGCTACAAGTCTTTCTAAGGAAATATTAACATGATTTTTCTCAATCCTGCACCTAATATTTTAATTCCTTTTACATAATTTCGTGGCTTTTTCTTTCTTCCTAGAGTGTGACAGAAGGTCCCAAGCTACACTTGTTCTTCTCATTGCAAGAGACATGCAAAGAAAAAGTGTAGCTCAGTCTGAAGTTTTAATTTCCATAATTTGTCCTTCTTCATGGCCATGAAAGAGCCCCATTCACTGCTGCATCTGGTTCGTGAATATGGATGGAGCTTATTGGTCTTGTGCCTTTCTCTGTTGATAAAGTCTACCTCTAAATAACACAAAGACCCATCAGATCTGTCACAAATGCCATGTGAGGGTGTTACAACTTGGGGAACAGAGGCACAAATTTAGAAATTAATTTATGTGTCAAAAAATTACACAACTGGTTATTCTTAGAGGGCACTAAATACTCCAGGTGTCCTCCAGGCTCATTTTCCTTACCTGAGAGGGTCTGATGGCAAGGCTCTAGAGGTAAAAGGAAATTCTTACATGGCAATCCTGCATTTTTAAAAAGCTCTTATTTTTCTGTGTTTCTTACAGCCTGAAAACTGTGATTAGAAGCAAATGTCTAATTTGAGAAGGCCAATTCAGGGATACAGTTTCTGTCTGGCACAGTCTTCTGTTCTGTGTAAATCTACACAACCATGAGCATCCAGCTCTGGGGAGCACGGGATCCAGATGGATCTTTTTGCTGAGTCTGGGATTTTGTTTACAAATGTTCCACTCCAAAGAAACCCCCAACTTAAAAATTTCCAGCATGTTGTAAATAGAGTAATTAAAAAATGTATTTGGAAGTTCATATATATTTAGCACATGTCCTGAAGGTAGAGATGCTGAATTTTCCTGCTAGGTTTTAACTTCATTTTAAGCTTTTCTCTTTCTTGGTCTTATTTTTCCTTTGAATATGAGTTTTGACATGTTGTCTGAGTATTTTTTTTTCAGCTGAACTTTTGTCCCATGTTTCCAAATGAAAAGAACTTCTTTCTACTTCACTGGTTACATTTGTGTGTTACAACACATCACTGCAGGAGGATTATGTTTGTCAAACAAAATTAAAGCATATTTAAAGAACAGACTTCTCCAGTGCTCTGTAGGCTTCTGGAATAAATTTTGTGACACAGAAGACAAATTCAACATACTTTAGACTAAACTTTAAATAGAAGATTTTTTTTATATCTACTCATGATATGTCTCAGGATGGGGTGTCAGGAAACAAGCCCAATTCCTGCAGCATCCAGGTGAGGATTTACAGGAGAAAATGTTTCTGCAATAATTACCAATATAATCTATATATTTTGCCATCCAGTACCCATAAAGAGCTGCTAAAACTTTCTTTTGACTTCTTTTTAGATTCTTTTAAATTTAACCTTTTTGTTACTTTACTTCATCATTTTTATCTCATTTTTCATCCTGCAGTTAGGAACAATCATTTTCTTCATTGTTTATGAAAAGAATTTGAAAGATGTATGAGTATTTACTCTTCTTGAAACAACCATATTAATCAAATTCTGTATAAAACATATATTCTACTTTAATATGGTTCAGATTACCAAATGCAGAAATATAATAATTTCAAATGGAATCTTTTCATTGTCTCTGCTAGAAATGCAACATCTGAGCATGGGGTATGCTGAAATCTCCAACAACCCAGAATTAGACATGTCTATCTGAAATCCCTGAAATTATCTGGAAATAGTTCCCAACTGCCAAATTGCACTAAGAAGAGTTTGAAATACATCAATTTTTGCTCATTATGAATTGTTGTAATTGCTCTAGGAGTGTGAACAGCTGTCCAGAAGACAGTCTCTATGCCTGACATGGCATGAGTGAAATAGAGACTCATTACACACCCTCTGCCGCTATTGCTGTCTAGATAAAAAATGTAGCAAAGTGCACCTGAATATGATGCAAGATTCCAGCTTGATATGAACTTGACTTGGAGAGAGTCACACATTTAAGGTCTTTCACTGAGAACTAAAGATTTGACTCACAAAGCAAAATATTCTCAGGAAAAATTATTTTGTCCAAAAGTTTAGTTCTAATAGGTAGTGAATTTTTTTTATTCCTTTTCAAGTTGCATTTGATGCATGAGTTGTTTACAGCTTTACAGGTGGCATGATATAACTTTTTGGTAATGTATGGGAGAAAAAAAAGAAATCAAAGGGTGGTTAGTGGTAAAGAGAAGTTAAAAAAATATATGGAAAATTATTTGAAAATTAATTATATGGAGGAGCTTGAAAGAAAAAAACTTGGAGATCTGGTGGTCAGGACAGGGGGAAGTGTTTGAGACAGAAACATGCAGAAGGAAATAGGTGTTAAAGTAACTTTACCTTCTGCCTATGTAATGCTAAATCTGAACAGATGCACAATGATATGGAATTTGGTATTTTAAAGATGATGACATTTATTTTCTTCATCTCTTTTTTTTCTGGACTCATCTCCATTGAGTATGACCAACTTTGTGTATTGGCTGTTTTTGGGGAGGTTCCATTAATATTCATAAATCATATTTAGGCAGAATGAATCCCCATGTTCCTGCTTCAACAGTACATCCAAGGCTGTATTGGAGACACCCCAATATAGACCGCAAATTGTTTTGATTTAATGTGATTTTTTTCATTTTTGGTATATCATGAGATTTGGGAGTTGATTGAGCAAGCCTAACTCAATGCTTATGTTTCAATTTTTGTCAGAGGAAAAAACAGAACAAATGATTCTTGGTACAAAGCAGAGTCTGCCTGGGGTCTAATTTTATATCACAGCTATAAATGTTACTCCTGCCAAGTCCCATTCACTCCCTAGAGTGGTCACTTGGTTCGCAATTTTGAGTTTCTTCTTGCTCTGAAGGATTTTACTGTGTGCTTTGCCATCAGTCTCTGGGTTTTCCATCATGAAACTCCTTAAAGCCAACTCTCCCTTTGTCAAGCAGTGCCCATGCAGTGAGAAGTTAATCACCTCTTGCCACAACAGTTACCAAATCACTCGCTGGGGACATGTTCAGCAATGCTCTGTGTGCTGAAAAACAAAGGCAAACTGTTTCTCCAATGCTTATTTACTACTCCTACCTATGTTTAACAAATATTTTTAAAATATTTGTAGTCACCAGTTCTTCACGGTTATTGAGTGTGCTAACTGTGTGATTGGAGTCAGTTGATATTGGATTTCTTCACAATGTGTTCCTTATTCCCTTTTGGGATTCTGCAAGAATAATGCACACAATAATGCACACCTTCTAAACTGTCTGTAGGTGCTACTTACTGAAATCTGCACAGGTAGGTTTAATGGTGAAAAGATATTTTCTGTGCAGGTTGGCTGATCCAGCCTACTGACCTGCAGGTAGCCCCTCCAAAAGCCAACCATGCTTATTACTCTGTCCAGATTTGACATAAAAGGTCAGTACAGACATTAGATATCCATGCCTGTTGATTTTTTAGCAATGTTCAAGAAAGTTCTTGGTTTGATAATAGTTACTAATGAGTGACTTGGTAACTTAAATTTACTTAGTTTTTTTTCCCATTGATGTGTAATTGCTCAGTTGCAAATTTTTTGGGATATCGTGTATCTTGCTCTGATTTTGGACTCCATTTGCACCTTGATGGACAACGGCACCACTAGTCCTTCTGGATCCCTGCTGTGTCATGGTATTGCTTTTAGGAGTAGGGGAAGGATTTTGTATATCCAGAAGTTAATGACATATGATCTCTGTCTTTTTTATTCAGCCTTCAAGGAAAGTGATGACCAAATGGCTGCATCTTGCAGAGACTGAGAGACCTTTTGCAGAAAATGGCTGGAGAAAGGTCAAATTTGTGACTATTGTATGTTGTGAAATATACATTGTGAAATTAATGAAAAACGTATGAAATTGTTTTTTACCGAGTAGAGGAAAAGCAGAATCAGGCCCATAGGGAGAAGCAATAAGTATGGAATATGAACAGTACAATAGTTTTATTTACACAAAGACTTAGTAAAACAAGCTGTGTTATTTTAGCTGAGTCTGCCTGATTTGCTATCCAAACACAATATTAATGATACATAACTGGCACCCAATCAGTACCACAGGAGTGGAATGTCATTGTGCAATGTTCTGTTTTCAGAGCAGTTCCCTTTCACGGTGCATTACCAGCAAGGTCTGCTACACAGCGCCGAGAGAGAGCAGTAGCCCCGCATGTGCTTTGGGAAGATGTGTGATAATCCTTTGCAATAATGACAAAACCATGGTGTTTCTGACCGCCTGTGCTCTGCTCCAGAGGCTGCTGCAGCCTTTGGTGTCAGATGAAGCTTGGCTGGGATTGCTCAGCTTGGACTGCTGGAGTGCAGGATGCTTGGTCAGGCCCCTGATGCCCCTCTGCCTCCTGCTGCATCCCCACCCAAAACACTGAAGAGCTCCAGGGAGCCTGATTCTGGCAAATGCATCACACTTCTTGTAGGCACCACTGCCAAGGAGTACAGAAGACCTTAATTTGCTCAGAAGCATGTGGGAACAAATATGATCCTTTACAAAATGCTTTGTCCTCTTACAGTTTTACTCTTCCATATTTCTTTGTTGCTTGTTTTGCAGTTGTATTTCTTAATTTTTTTCCTTTTTTTTTTTACTCTCATAATGCCATATTAATGGCATCCTTTAGAAACTGTGGTGTTCTCTGCAATATTTTGAGGTTTTCAGTATAGTCTGTTTCTATTAATATGTTAAAAACCCTGTGTTCACTTAAGGTGATGGAAAGAACAACTGTGACACTGTGAAAGGGCTGCATGATGTACTCACTAGCACTCACTGGGCATCGCTCTTACTTTTTTCTGATACAACTGGTTTCCAGAGGTTGGCAAGCCTTCATCCTTTAAAAGACAGAGGTATGAAAAAAAGAGAACTGCTAGCTAGAGGTAGGCTGTAATTCTGCTCTTTATAGCTGAATAGTTCAGTTTAAAACACATTTGAGTTAGCAAGCTCAGAACTTGCTAATTCTCGGCCATGACTGGGACATCTTGAGGAAGCAGAGATTTGTGCTATGAGTCACTACAGAGCTGGCAAACAGAGTAAAAGTCTAGGCTGCTGCTTGTGGTCCTCCCAGGCTCCATTTTCTGTCATTTCCCTATCAGCTGAGACCTGACATATGTTTCTGGGTAATATAGAACTGCTGTTTTTTTGGTACTTCCAGCAGTTACAGATGTTTTGGTGTTCCTCTGCTCTCTTCCCTCCCAGAACCTGTATTTGGAGGTGTTTGCTTCGATGTCAGCCACATTTGACAGTTGTTTCTTACACTTTTCTGTAAGTACAGATGCATAACACTGCTGTCCCCTGGAAAAATGTGGCGTATCACCTGTGGTCAGAAAGAACTCTGAAATTTGTATAACGCTTTTCTTTCCTGGAAATTTTTTTTTGTTTCTACAAAATTGTATATCACTGTGATTTTGTAGTGTGGCTTGTGGTTTACTCTCAGGACACATTTCAGATAGGAAAAGATTTCCACAAAACCTAAATGCTCTGAGGGACATAGATGGAGTAATTTCCATTTTCCTTTTAATTTTGGGCCACCAACCATCAGGAGCAGTTTTGCTCTGCAGCTGTTGCTGGTTGGGCTAAGTTCTAAAGCTGCTTCTTTATATGTATCATGTCAGGAGAAAGAGTGCATATGCAATAGTGCCTGTGTTTCTAGAGCTTTTCTAGTTCTAGAGGATATTAATATGGGAGATATCGAGAAGGAAAATATTCTTTATTTGTACACTGCTCTTTGCTTTTGTCTGTTTTTGTGGTCAGATCTGGGCTATGCTTGGGAGCCCAGGCAGTCCTTTTGTACCACTGAGATCTGGAAAACTAAGTCCTCCCAGCATGGGTAATGGGTATTTAACACAATAATACCAAAATTAATTTGACCTAAGCCATGATTTTCTGAACTCAGTCTGGGATCTCTACACACCTTTCCAGCTTAACCAGAGCTGTCTGCTGGCTGCATGATGAACTGTATTTTGCTAAAGGCTAAGTGGGAAATATTCCACACCTTGAGCTAGACAAATATGTTCTATCCCTACATTGTGAAATTCCAGCTGCAGATAGTGTGGACTAGAGGAATTACACACAATCTTGAGAAACCTCAGCTTCATTGCAATATTTTTTTGATCTGTTCTGCTGCTTATCAAGTGACTGCCAAGAAGTCTTGGAGGCTGTCAGCTTGATTTCTCACTGAAATAAAGAGAAGTAGATTGTGTCCATCTTCCTGAACACTTTCTGAAACATTCCAGCTGGAAAGATAATTTTTGAGCTATTCATCTTTGTCTGAAATTCAGCTGCTAAATTGTTTTTCAACTGTATTCCTTGCATTCATTGTCTTCTGGTCTCCTAAATGAAACAGCTGTGACTGTATTTACAGTCTGAGAAAGCTGGAGCAGTGGTGGAAGTCTGCAGTTTTAGTCATTGCTCATCAGCTGATGTACAGGTAAAACCAATGGGGAGCATGTGCTTACTTGCTCTCTAGTCTTTAACTAAGCCCATGTGTCGCCATTTAATTTGGGTGGATCAGAGAAGTCGTTATTTGAAATTTCTGATAATTCAGGTCTGTGAGGGCTTATTAAATCCAAACATTAAGTGAAAATATTGGTAAAGGCTCCAGAAAACACAGCTATGTATATTCATGGCCGTGGAGAAAAATAAAATAACTTCTCAAAACAAAGAATGATATTAAAAAACCAAATATCACAATTTATTTAATTATTAGCCTGTAATTAGAAAAAAATCTAATACATGTTATTTTCAAGCATCCTGAAATTCTTTTGCCTCAAGCAGGCCTTTCCAGAGATTCTTCTACAAATACGCTAAAGTTGCTTCTGAAACTTTGGTGACGACATTGAAAATGTTCCTGGATTTGTGTTTATCTAGAGAATTCACTTCATTACCACAAAGTCGCAAATGTCTTTAGTATACTTTATTCTTGTGTTTGGTTTAGAAAAACAACATCTAATTGACAGCAGTTATCTTAGAATGTAACCAAAAGATGGCAGCAATCCAATATTTTTTTCTACCAAGCAAACAAGAGACAGTTTATTTACAGTTTTATGAACTCTGCTCTGCTATCGGAAGAGAAAGATGCTATGGATTCTATTTCCTATTGGAAAGGGAAGAATTAAAACAATTTGAGAGGTAAAAAATACTCTGCAGGATTTTTATTAATGTAAGAAAACAAAGCAGAGGATGAACCATATTGAGATGAAGAACTCACCAGACCAAGAAGAAATATCTTTTGTTTAAATGCTTTCATGTTGGACAATTCCCAGATGGAACTTCACCTTATAGTGACAAAAAGACCCAACCAGACCCCCCAATAAAGCATTAGCTTCCCAAAACACAAGAAACTGGAGACACAACCAGAAAGAGGCAAATTTCCTCACCCTTTAACAGTGAACCTGTCATGATTTCTAGTGTGTAACCTTAATGTATGTGTGCTTCGACTTTGGTGGTGACATTCACAACGGAAATGACTAGATTAATGAGTTGGTCTTGGGCCTTCCTGCAGCCCTGTGAGGTCAAGGAAAAGGCTCCCAGCAACTCCATTTTTGTCTGAATCAGCTGCTGTCTGGTGGCATGCCAAAAGAGCCTGAAATTGTGCAATGTACTAACATGCACCTTATGTTGGGTTTGGATTATCGGTGCGGTCAGGGAGGTGATAACAAAACAGAAGCCACAACGAGAGTTTTTGGGGAAAATGGGGAATTAACTGTTTATTGGGCTTACAATGCAGAAAAATTCCAAAACAACAAACCCTCAAATAACCAAGCTCTCAAACAAAGAGCCTTTACTCCCAGCCCCAAGGATTTTCAAGTTCAAACACCTCACAAATCATAGCGCGTAACATCTTTCAAAACAGAAAATCCCTTAGGAAAAGGTTTCTCATAATTACAAATTTCCTTGCAGGAGATTGCTCAACAACTCTTAAGCAACATTTCCATTATGTGCAAAGCCAACACAAAAGCTTGTAGTGTTCCAGAGTGCATTCACTGGCTGGTGTAGCTGTGTGAGGTTACAGCTTTGTAGGGTGAATATGAATTAGGGACACAATCCTGGTGAATGATCCTCACACTTGTGAAGTGGCATTATCACCTTATTAAGGTTTTTCATACAATTCAGCAGGATTAATGCCCTGCTATTCAAACAGCGTGTTACCTCACTGCAGAAATACTTTGGGTAGTTTAATGGCCCTGATCTCCTGATCAGGGGCCATAACTTATTTTAAATGATGAAAATCCCACAAACATTTTCTTTGACTTAGTATTTACTTTTGGTAGCTCAAGGCTCCAGGCTGAAGTCTGTCATTTCATGATATGCAATTCACACACTTTTGTCTTCTGAACAGAAGCAGTTTGTCCAAAGGAAGCAGAGTGACTGGGAATTGCTTTTTCCTAGATAAGGTTTTAAGAGAAAAGCTACGGGAGAAAAGGGTCAAAAAGACATGAACATCTGAAATGTAATATAAAATTTGCTTGCTTTCAAAAACCTTAATCTTTTCTTTGTGACTTTTGACTTACCCTGATATTAGGTAATTCTAATTATACAACTCTGAATTGCTACTGAATCTTATTCCTGAGGGGACAAAAATGAATTAATTCTGTTTCACCACTTGCAGAAATTCAGGTTCTTTCCCTCATATCCCTGCTGTGCTTTATTTAGGCAGCTGCTACCTACAGCTGTGAAGACACACCTTGTTTTGTTCACAGGCCTGCAACTTTCCAGTCCTTCTTGTAATTACTGCAGTGCAGTCAGTGTTGAGCCAAATGCACAAGGCAGGAGGGTTTGACATGAGCAGGAGCAGTTTCTGAAAGCAGTGTGTGATGTGGCTCTAGAAGAAGCACATGAATTCCTCAACCTCTTTGTTAAGTACACAAAATATTGATGCTTGCAGTGAGTTAAACATCTGCATTTCACTTCAAGCATGAAGTGAACTTTGAAAATGCAGTGCACACTGTTTTTATTAAATTCAACTGCTTGATAAAACTTGGTTATCAAAAGAACTTTTAAAAGAAGTGACCAATAAAGAATGATGTCCTTTACCACATTTTAAAAACAGATGTACTAACCTTTATCTTTTTTTTGTGGCTCCCACATGTACCTTTCACGTGGATTGTGGCTCCATTACTGGTCTTACTAAGTGTGTTACTTTTGGTCTATGTGGTGATTTATTTATGTGATAAAATCCAAGGTTTTCTTCTCAAGAAAAAGCTGTACAGGAAGAGGATCATTCTCATAGTTATCCTAAAGCTTAAAGATTGTTTATTTTTTCAGGAGGAGATACAACATGAATAGATTATTTTTTTCCAAAAAAACAAAAGCATAGAATTATTTAGAAATTTTAATAACTTCTGAGAAAATTTGGACCATCACTATTGGTCTACACTAAACCCCAAAGGAATTCAAGACATACATGCATTTTTCTTTGATACCTTTGACCTACTGCTTTTTGGTGAACAATTTACATCTCAAAGTATAACTACTTCAGGCAATACAAGATGAAGAATATGTCCTAGGATATATTCTAATCAGGGTTTTCTCCCATGATGTCCCAAACTACTGCTCATAGGATGAGTAAAATTTCTTCTTGGAGTGTGCAGGGCAGTGTTAGTGCTCAAGTAACCCATATTTTGGATGATATTGCAACAGAAAAAGGTGAAGCTTGTGAGTGGTGTTCCTTATTTCACTTGATCAAGGAGCAAAATGCTGTAACTCAAGAGCTGAGAAGGGGAAGCTCTGAGAAGAAGGTCACAGGCAGGAGGTGACAACAGCTCCCTGAGGCTGAACATGTCACTTGTCACTGATCCAGACAAAGAGTGTTGGCTGCAGCTGGCTCTGTTCTTCTGGAGAAGGGCTCAGAGGACACAGCCAGCACGTTCCCACAAAACCCAACCCTGCTGCTTTACGTAGCCAGGCCCGTCACAGCAATGATCCCTGCACTGCCTGTGGGGATTCTGTCATCCAAGAGCCACAGGATCACCACCTCTGGTACACACAGGCAGGCACATGAAGGTTTTTTTCCTTAATGCCTTCTGACTCTGCCTGGCTGGTATTACTGTCTGATTTATTCCTCTTTGAATGAAAAGTTTTGTTTAATCTCAAATGATCTGTCTTAATTGGCTGAGTATGTGGAAACATTTGAGTTTGGGACAGGCCCAAAACAATAACCACTAACTTGTTCTTTTTGGTTGTTGGTGTTTTGTTGGGTTTTTTTTTTCCCTGTTGGCTACTGAACAAAAAGAAAAAAAATAAATCAATTATTTGCATGTTTTATGTTTTAACATCAGCTGCAGAAGAACTAAGTAGGATTATGCCTTTATTTGAAATTGAAAATCAATGCGAAATGTGATCAACATCAAGGCAGACTTAGAGAAACAACCAGGATAGAGAAGACAGGGTAGTTTGCCCTTTTAGATGTATTTTTTTTTATGAAAAACTTGAATTCAAACTGAATTAATATTGGAATTTTTTAAAAATTGATATTATTTGGGGATTCATAGTTTCTGTTGATTGGGAATAGAAATAGAGCTGTAGGTGATGCACATGTTCTGTTTCAGGATAGTGATCACTTGTCACTGCATAATGTGAGCAGCTGGTTTAGATCAGGACATAATGACAGGTTTTAAACTTATTCAAATCAGTAGTTTTTCTGGGCCAGAAAATATCTTAAGTCATCACCAGAATTGCAATTTCCAGACAGTATGAGCTTCAAAATCTTCAGCTGGGATCTCCAGATTAGCTACGTCTCCAGTGAAGGTAAAACACAGTGTGGAGAAGGAGACAGCATAAAAGACAAGGAAATAATTTTCCATGTTTGTCTTACAATAATGTAGTACAGAAAAGAAATGAAAATAATGCTATTAGAAACTGCCCAACACAAACAGGGTTTAGAGAGATGAACAAGAGCTTTGGCTGTATCTTGCTGCAGAAAGGAGTCTGAGGTGGGATTGAAGACTCATGCTGCCTCTACTGCAGAGCCAAGCACAGGCTGTGGTTTCTGCTGCATCTACGTCAGTAGCTTTTGACTCTCAGATGGAAAATTAGAATTAAAAAAATTCCATTCTTGTTTGTCCAAGTACAAATTAAATAACTGTAATTTTCTTTGTGTGCTGTGGCATTTGGGAAATAGGAATAGCTCACTTAGGTGCTGGCTATAAAGGCACTCTCCCTCTCTTTTTTCCCTTCCTCTTTCAAGTATATTGTATTTCAAGCTGTCATTTGATACGTTGACCACCAAATTAAACACCTACAACTACTGTTATTTTGCATTGTTGTCACAGGAACAATGTTAAAGCAGTTATCCAGTAAACACAGCTTTGATTAGGTGAAACAGCTGCCAAGAGCAGCTCATAAGAAGAATGTGAAGTAAACTTAGAAGGTGATGTTTTGGGTACGATAGATATGTAATTAGGGTCAATCCAGGGGTCACTTTTGGTAAATTAGCAATATTTTATTTATTTATTTGTTTATTCATTTTACTCGCTGCATATCTTTGAAAAGGCTAAACTGAAAAACTTAGTGGTCTCAATTACACTTTGGAAGAGTTCCTGTCAGATCTAACTTATGTCTGTCTCCAAGTTCAGAGTGTCAGATCACACTGAGGTTTTATTGTCAGGAAGCAGGGCTTGGGCTGTCACTGAATGAAAACAAAAGTAAGTTCTGTGGAAAATAGTGAATAAGTGAGTAGCTGCACTTTCTGGGAAAGCTTTCATAAATGAAAGGAGAAACCAGATAGCTAAAAGAATCTTATGCTGTGAGGAAATGAAATTTCTCTAAGCAGGTTTGATGCTGATGATCAAGTAGAAATGTTTGCAGGCACTGCTTGTGTCTGATGTGGCCCCAGCCCATGGGCACAGCACTGCCTGTGCTGATGGTTTTGCTAATCTGGGTGCAGAGCTAAACTCTGGCAAGCCTTGGTTTCACAGCTCTAACTCTGGGTAGAGTTGCTTGGCTTGTAAGATAAGAGGTCCTGATGCAGCATTTTCCACTGTCCATCTGCCTTCCAATTCCCATAGTTTTGCTACAAAGTGGTGCTGTGACATTTACTGTGGAGGTATGGCAAGAGGGAACTACAATTTTTTTCCTCCAAAACTGCCTGCAAAGTAGCCCACTTAATCTTTATATTATGACCTAGTTACTACAGAGAAAATGTTGTCTTAGGAGCTTGAGTTGATAACTTTTCTCCAAGTTTTACTGTTATTGTTGCCTATAAACCCAGGTATACTAGAGAAAAAAAGAAAGCCTGGCTTACCAAATGTCACATTACCTCACTTTACATGTATCGTATATATTACTTTCTCTAACTCTTTGTAGATGAGATATCACTGTGTAAAAAGAATCAAGGAAAAGAAATGATGAGGAAGAAGTTGGGTCAGTTATTTGGTGAAGTTGTGATGTTTTCTCCCTCCTGTCAATAAATTGATCTTATAATGGCAATGCCAACAAAATCTGGGATATGAGTGCAGCATAATGGCCTCCATTTGATTATTGCTCTCTGGTCATCAGTTGCCAATAATCTTCACTAGCATTAGTTTTACCTACACCTTTATTGTTCTTTTTACAGAAGATAGCAAGGATTGGACTGAGCTCCCTTCTCTATAGGTGATAAGATTAGGATTAGTATACATCAGCAAGGCAATGCAGTAACACCAATTTACTACCTCTTAGTTATGATTTCCTCACTCCTACTTCTCAAACTTTCTATCCTCAAAGTAAACTACACAATTAGTTTATTTATTTTTTCCTACAGTTATGCTTCTGTCACTCAATGAAGTCTATCAGTCTCTGCTTTATTTCCTATTTTCAGTGTTAGACAAAAGTGAAATCCTGATTTGGAGGCCAAACATGATATAGGAGGAATAAACATATGATATTTTTTCCAATGTATTTCCAGTGTCTTTTCTTTAACTGGTCCAATATTATTTTTCACAAAATGTCAAGAGAGTAATGTAACTATTCTATCATAACTATTCTCTTGTAAGTAGATTTTTTCTCAGTGCATTTAATAGGAAAGAGTACAAATTTCTATCTTTCTATTTTGTCTAATTACCTGTTATCTAAACTAGGTAACAGCTTAAAGGGTAAGCAATATAAATAATTACCTAGGACTTTTAATTAAATTTGGATAGTTTATGATTTAACAGGACAGGGTGCTAGGCTATCTTGTCTACACTGTGTTTTTTGCCACAAAAGTTTGGACCAGATGCTTCTTAAAATCCCTTCCAGCCTGGATTGGTCTGAGTCATCACTTTCCACTATAATTGTGAACTCCATTGGCAGTGACCCTATGTGCAGCCTTTGGTACATGGCTAACAGATCTAACAGACACAAAGACTTTGAAGCTGGGATTAGAAATGTTAAAAACATCCCCAAGAACTCGTCATACATGGACATGGACCAAAGTCTAGAATGGAACAAAATATGTGTCTCTCAAGGTTGGGTTTCTGTTATGGAGCAAATGGACAAACTGGGCTGATAGACAGTGAGCGCTTTTCAGCTGTGTTTAATTGTCCTTCATCTGTTAACCAGGAAACAGGTATTATTATTATTTCATTTTATACAGAGGGGTCAGAAGTAGAGAGAAATATATTTAAGGTCATTCAGGAAGTCTACAGCAGAACAGAGGAAAACAGGAATTTCTGAGCTCCAGACCAGGATGCTAGGCATGGGACAGCTCATTTCCTCTCTGTAGGAGACTCTGCTGCCAAATTGCATTAGATGAGAACAAGTCCCTCTTGTTTACATTTCTTTAAAACAAACCTTCATTAGGACTGGATTCAATACATCACAAATACATTATCAAGGTTACCATGAACTGTTTATAAATCTCTAAATCCTAAGGATAGGATTGGCTCATGTAAATGAAAACGAGATCACAAGACTGAGGACAAAGGCAAGTAAGTTTTCTGAGTAAGGTTATTTGCTGATGTAAGGCAAATGAGTTGAAAAAGCTCAGAGAAGTTTTTATGAATGGGTAAAACTTGTTTGTGTGATTGAATATGTCAGAATAATTTAAAACCTCATTTATTATGAAACCGAATCTGCTTGTTTGAATATTGCATCTAATCCCCCAAGGCTGTTTACATAAAAGCAAACAATCTGCTAATGTTAAAAAATATACACACTTCCCTCATTTCCCAGTTCTTTCTTAAGAAAAAAGAAAAAAAAAAAAAAAGAAAAGAAAGAAACCCAGTTTTGTGCAATATTCTTAAACTTAGAGATTGTCCTTTTGCAAGAGCCAAGTGTCGCTGAGCTGCCATCATCTGCAAAAGACATTGCTCAAGTAAGTAATGGAAAAAACCCCTGCTTTAAAATAAAATCAAATGAAACTGTTTATGATTAGTGTTATCCTTACTGGATTATAAGTATTGTTTAACACCTTGAATACACTATAATGATACTCTTAATTTTTACAGTGACAGAGCATTCCACTTTGGCTCCTGGACATACGTCAGGATATGTTTTCGGTACAGTCACTGTACAGACAAAATTTTTCTTCAATCTTCTTTTTTTTTTTCCAACGTGCTTATATACTTCAGTTACCATCAGATTAATTCCACCATGAATTCTGTGTTTTTCCTCACTTTTCAATGAAAGTTTTCTAAGCTGCACTAAATTTGGGCCTACATCTTGCTGGCATTACTCCTTCCATGGCTCTGCTGTAGTGACAGACGTACAGACTGCTCTGTGTTTTGCCTGTGAGTGAACAGCCATTCATTTATTTGGCTGAGTGCAATCCTGCTGAAGTCAATGGGGGTTCTGTCTTTGATTTCCATGAGTCTTGACTTTCAGCCTGTGTCTGAAATGGGGGTCAGAAAGTTCTGAGGGACAGGAGCTAAAGCGATGGATTTGATTAAATCTGTCTGCAAAGCTGGTAACTCAGCCAGCTCTGCTTATGGGATGAGACAGATAAATGTGTCTTCTGGTGTCCAGTGTCAGCCACAGCCACATGTTCAACACAGGACTGCCCAAGAATTGACTGCAATGGAATAATCTTCATATAAACAATTTATAATTTTTTTGTGTGTTTTTTTGTGTGTTTTTTTTTTTTTGTTTTGTTTTGTTTTGTTTTTGTTTTTTGGCTTATTCAACAGCCAAAATCTAGGCATAAATGAACAGTTTAAAGTACTTCACCTGGGCCCTTTTAGCTATTTCATAATCATGTAAACATGTGTCTTTAGAAATGTGTCATAATAAAATGTCTGAATTTCTCTTGGTTACTAAAAGAACATTAAATGCTTGCTTAATGTCTGTCAGGTAAATACAGATATAAGACTTTTAGACCTGCATGCATTCCTTTCTATTCAACACTGGAGCATAGGGAAGAGTGAAGCTGGAGTAGGGCTCCCATAACAGCCTTCTTTATTGCCACCCACATCCCCCCCTTCCCAAACCTCTGTAACCTTCCTGATCTCTGTTACTCTTCAGTTAAACACCACCTTTCATCCCTCCTATCCTATTAATGTGGCCAGTTGTCCCTCACTCCCTCTTCTCCTTTCTTTGGGAATGATTTTCTTTTCTTTTTCAGGCTTATCACTTCATATAATTATTTTTTTAAAATATATTTCAACATAATACATCACAGGGGAAGAGCTTTATCCTAAAGTTATTCTCACAATTCCTTTGGGAAAGCAGGATGATGTATTTGGCCAAGGGATATACTGTTTTGTCTTCTGGCAGGTGAGTGGTGATTATCCTAGGTTGGCTCTTTACCTTATTTCCTTATCAACAGTTTTGGTATCTACACAATTTATCTCTCCCAGCTCTTCAACAAAGCATAAGAATTCTTGGCATGCATCATCTATCTCCAAGACTAATATAGGCTCCAATACCAGAATATTATTTCTCATTTTTACCTATCATCTTGATTTATATGAATCTTGCCAATAATTTATGGTGCTACTGCATCTGTCAAGATGAGTCTTCTGCTGCGTTTAAAGGTGATATTTCTAATAATGCTTGAAAATGGTGTGCATTTTTTGTTGGAAAAATATAAACCCCAAAGTTATATCCAGTCTCCATACCTTTTCTTTGATCAGATTTTCCTCTGTATTGTTGATATAGTAAAAACAGGAGCTCTTTGCAAAGATTAATTATCAACCAAGACACAGATGTTGTAATGCACAGTCTGTTTTCAGTTGTGACAGGAAACCACAGCTCACACAAGGGCTCTGCTCTATGGAACCTGTAAAGCAACACTGGCTGGCTCCAAACAGGTTGGGCTGGAATCTGGAAGCTGCAATTTTTGTTGGCTAACAAAATCTTCCACCAGTGACCTCCCTTGTGCTCCTCAGCCCAGTGAGCTCCCACACAGTGTACAGTGTTCTGACTTCTCAGAATTGGGAAAAGGCATAATGGGGCACATGTTGCAAGATCTGTTTTGATAAATAGATAGGAATTTTCTCCCTAGAATAGGGTTATAAATTACTAGCTTTTTTTCCAAGTGTTTTAATGATTTCACTGTTTTATTTCTATCAACAATGATGAAATCCAGGTCCTTGGTTTACCTGACCCCTTTTGAAAATTTGACTACTTTCACTTTTTCTGGTAAGACTGCTTTGGAGATTTTGTGTTTTTGCTTGGTCTTCTGGTGCTGATGGAGAACTGGAGATTCTGCTCAGGTATAGTAAAAGTAAGGTTGAGCTCATGCCTAATCTTTAAGAATATTGTATTGTAATTTCAGATACATAGTCAATATATATAGTCAATAAATAGTCAGCTTAGATTATTTCCTTCTTGAAAAACTACATCAATAAATTAGGAATCTATAAATGATTGCCACAGAAACTCACAATAAATCCACACCACAATATAGGCAGTTTGAAGATGATGTCTCAATAGCTGCGTATTCTTTTGGACTCTAAAGAACCTTCATGGGAAAAGAGGCTTCACTGAGGCTGTTATTAAGGATTTTATTCTCTCCTCCTTAAAAAAAATAAATTTCTTGGTCAGAAATAATTTCACAGAAGACAAAGTTCTCATCAGCTCTTAGCAGAATTAAGTACTACTTCTGGAGGCAGAAGAGTTAATGGAAGAATGAACTACATTCTAAGAAAGGCTGCTGTAGCTCTTACATGTGCCATTTCTCTCATTTTCCAAAAAATTATGTAGATTTCATTAGAAAGAAGAATATTTTTAGCTTTGGATAGGCAAACAATAAGAGACACACATTATTTTAAAGCAATAATTTAATTTTCATAAGACTCAACCAGCTAGTCTAGAGTCAGTGGTGGCACTGACAACTTCAGTAGGCAGGTGGTGATCACAACCATTTAATATCCATTCAAATAAATACTAAAGTAGAATCAGGAGTGCTTTCATGCCTCAACATTGATTGTTACTGTTATCCAGGGGAGAAAATTTTAAAGAAAAAAAATCAGGTAAAGATGGATAGTGTGTCTAGTACTGAACTGTAACAAAGAAATAGTCAAGAAAAGGAATTTGTTAAGGAAGTGTTTGTTCTGAGGCTGTCTCAATGACTGTGTCTGAAGGGATCACAAGGAGGCAATCTGGACATTTAAACAAAATAAAAATGGCTGAATCAGATGATCCATGGGAACTGTTCACTCTCTTATTAGTCTGTGGTCAAGGCAAATCATTGAATGCATTTTTTTTTTCCCTGCAGAAAGGACGAAACCAGACAAGTGTCTGATCCAGATGACCTGCAGTTCCTTTGGCAGAAGCTCCAGAAGCAGGAGGTGAGCACTGTTTACATTTATTGATGAAGGGTCCCTGGTTTTCATGTGTCATGATAAAGTGTTTGAGACAGCAAAACCTCAGCCTGCTGAGCTGTGAACCCTCATGGAGGCTGATTTTGTGGCCAACACAGGACACCAGTGAGAGTGCACTCTATGATATTTAATCAGAATTTCAGGGAAAAGGATGAGATATAGACTACAGCTGCTCAAACCTGTTGGAATTACTCTTTTCCAAATGCAATCAGGCTCTCTGCTGTGGGTCTGATTCACAACATCCTCAATGTGATTCAAGTGTTTAGGGCCCTTGCTTTCTAAGGAGATTTTGTGTGAAGTACAAGAAAACGAGCATGAAATATAAATGTCAGCTGTAACAGTGTCTGCTTGTAGAAAAATTAGTGCTGTGTTAGAATTTTAATTCCTTCCTGAGTGAATTACTCAGTGAAATTCAGGCCCACTGGAAAAAAGAAGGCAGAAATTTAATTTCTGATGCAGATATGCTCCTGTCAACATCATACACATGGGAAAAATATGTAGTAGTATGAATTTGAGCTTTAATTAACTTTATTTCAGCATAATTGCAAATATGAACTGATTTAGGTATAATATTTCACAAAGAAATGCCCCTTAAAGTTTAGTAAAACAGGTAATATATTTCCAATCTCTATTTTTAGATCAGTTTTCTGAACAGGAGAGGGGTTTTGGTGTATTGCTTGGTATAAGTGATTTTTGGTGCTTTTGTTTTTGTTTTTTTTTCTAAATGTTCAATCCTGAATTCCCATACAAAACAAAACCCAAATTGTTTCTGAATACCACAGTTTTCCCCACATTTGGTAACTTTTCTTTCTGCTGTGTCTAACTGGTCACCAGGAGAACTTGAGCACAGTCCTAGGTGGTTAAAAGTGCTCGACTTTAGCACCCAGAGGAAGGGATCTGGAGGCAGTTCTGGTTTATGGCTGAATATAACCTTGCTGATCTGTGTGCTGAGCCTGCACAGAGCCCTGTTGCACCCCAGGCATTCAAATCAAGCAGTTCCCACACTTGTACCACTCCTGATTTTCTATTCCTGCACTCTCCTGACCCGTTGCTAAGTATTCTTATGCTGCAAAGCAGGTAATGGTTTTCTTTTTTTCTGATACTAGAAGACTTCATTAACAAAAATTCTCTCAGTAATAAATGAGAGTCAGAACTGGTGCTGGAAATGGTGGTGTTGGATGAGCACCATCAGAACTGGTGAGTGAAACCCACCCAGCACTGGGAGATGGATGTCAGCCCAGGGAAGGGGCAACAGAACTGCACGGCTGTAACACTTTTCTTGGGAAAACCCTGGTCCTAAATCTAGCCAAAAAATTATATACTTCAGTCCTGTAGTTTAGCCACCTCATTGTGACTATGTATGAAAGTATGAAAAAATGTAACAAAATACCCTGCTACAGAATTCTCATTAACCCACACCCATTAGCTTGGAGTAGGATTTTTCTAGAGAATGGCTGATTAAGTTCTTGAACCATGTACAGAAATATGTAAAGCAGTTTTTTTTTCCTTTCAAAAATAAAATGAAATGGAGATCCTACGTGCCCATAATTTCTCATTTAAATGAATATGACCCATAAGCTTTAATATTTTTATTACTGATTCACTGCCTAAATTATCTGCTGTTAGAAAGATGTTGTTGATGTCCTGTTATTTCTGTAAGCCCCATTTTATTATCTATATCCACACCTGAAATTCAGCAGCATGGCTGACTTCTTTGTGAGTATTTAAATGAAGCAAGTTTTAATTAGAGCTTCTCTCTTTTGCCTTCTGCACCAGCTTGGCTCTTGGGTACAGCTTGTCCCCAGAAACGTTCTAGGGAAATGCAACATGATTTTCCTCTGTTTTAGTGAGGGCTTAATTGTGCAATGGTAAATAACTTAATTGCTCGTTTAGCAAAGCCTAAATCAATGGTGGTGCTGCTGCATGGTTATATTCTGTGTTCCAATCTGTAACTCATTTTCCCTCTGACTCAGAAAACCACTAATTCTAAGGAAAATAGTTCTTCAATAGAATTTAGTATTTTTAATAGATTTTTTTTTTTTATTAGGATGTCTAAAAGTGCAATGGCTAACCTGAAGACCTGACTCAGCTGTGTGACAGTGTGGCAGTTTGTGACAAGAGGGCTCTGCCAGATTGTCACCATGTGGTCCTGGCACAAATTCTGTGTGCAGTTAGGGGTTCTCTTTATGGAGAGTGCAGACTAATTTGCTGTTTGCTCAAGATGATGAGGCAGTGGCAGGACTATTTGTTTGGATCATTATGTTTTGGGTCATTACTGAATTTTTGAAAAGAAGATTGTCCCACAATCTATTACTATTAGGGTTTTGCTGTTTTAGGGTTTGGTTTTAGTTAGGTTTTTGGGTCTTTTTTTGGTAATGTTGGCTCAGTTAGGAAAACTTTTCTCTCTTCATGGGTTCAGCTACAGTTTATCTGCTCCCAAAAATGATAACATACATTTTATGAAGGTATTAACAACTCATGGATATTGATGGAGTCCATTCCCATGTGACACTGAATATGGCTAAACTGCTACACAACGAATCAGGGCCTCAGCAGCTTGCCTCCAGATTTTATTCCACTATCAATATGCCTCACCAAATGTAAGAACAGAGAACTTCTGCAAAACATTAAATATTACTTACTGTAAAGAGCTGACAATGAATTTCATCAAAAGAGTAGGTTCTGGCAAACAAAAAACGCTGTACTCTGTGATCTGACCAACCTCTGAGTCACTTTGGCCTGTTCTTTTTTAATACTGTATGTTGCTTATGGTGTGTGTTCCTCTCCCTGTGACATCCACTGTACTTGGCTTGCTGGAATATTCTGTTTTCACATTCAAATAATGAAAAAATCATTTTCAAAGTAAAAAATGGAAACATGAAATTTGCAAACAGTAACTGGCCTTCGGTCATTGAAGATATCATGAAAGAGTCAGTAGTTTCATTCAGCCACAATTTCTCCATTTGTATTTATTTCATTCAAGTATGGAATTTTAAAAACAATTCTTACTCATTGATCTGTATAAAGTATGATGTTTCCATGGGATGTGCAGTCCCAGATTAACTTGTGACTTAATAGTTCAGTAAAGTTAAAACGCCATAATTTCATTCATTATGATCAATCAATCAATCAATCCATATGAAAAATACAGTTGCCAAGGAAATATATTTCACATAATATACTCAATGAACAACAAATAGCCAATTTTAAATTGATATGCTCTTAGAAAAAACAGAAGTTCTATAATCAATCTAGAAGTGTAATATTGTTATGGTTGATTTTATATTCCTAATTTAGGATGTAGCTGTTACTATTTAAGAAGTAGATTAAAAAAAATGATAGTGTTTATTTTCAGAAAGTGGGAAACATTAAATAAAAATATTTTCTCTTTTCAAGCATTGAAATTTCTTTTCTTGTTTTCATAGCTTGCTAGTATCTTCCCCAAAATGCCAGTGGCCTGTGTTACCACTATGAACTATGGTGTCTTTCTATAAATGTTACCTTTCCATTCTCATTTGAAAACCAAATCGACTCATGCCAATCTAGTCTTCCATGACTCATTAATTTTTTTTTTCCCCTGGCCTTTAAGATGCAAAAAAAAGCAAAATAAAAACCCCAACCAAACAACAAACCACTTGTTCCAATGCCAAAAAAAAAATAAAAAATTAAATAAACTGAAAAAATGCTGAAATGACATTTGTGTGTTTCAACTGGGCAGTCAGGTTTGTCTCTCCTGCTCAGCGTTGCATCAGCACCCTACCAGAACACATCACAGCTGCCCACCTCTCATTTTACTACATTCTTCTGATATTTTCTATTGCTCAATCTAGTCCAGTTAGAACTCGTTTTTTCTCCTTGAGCTTCACCCTTAACATTTTCTTTCTTGTTTTTGGCATTTATGCTCATGTAGCATATAATTTCATTTCCCACTTAATTTCTGCTTAGTCAGGTTTGATAAATTTACAGCATTCCCTCAAAATTCACATTTTTCATTCCAAGACCTTAATTCTTATCTATATTTAATTCTTTCCAAACTCTTGGTCATCTGTGCTAGCAAGGCAGAGCTATCTAAATTTTTCTAGATGTTAAGAAACAGTAACATATTTTCCTAAATAATTCCTTTTTTATCAGAGATAATGGAAGATCTTCAGAAGACCTCAGAAGAGATCACATATTTAGCTGTGGAAGCTAAGAAAAAATATAGGAAAAACTGACCTTCTTGAAAAATAAATCAAAGTCTGGGAGCCATCCAAAGTGAAACATGGAGATTCACTGTCAGTTTTTACCCCCTGAGTACAGCTCAGGTGCAGCAGGACCCAAAGCAGTAAGGGCTCAATGTTCACCCTTCATCCTAAGGGCTGAGTAACTGCCAGAAGGAAATAACTCTGATCTCATGCTGGCAAAGGAAAGTTAAAAAGGAAAGTAGAAGAAACAAAGCTATTACTCAGGATGGGATGAAATGTCCTCTTATAAAGGTCTTGATAGTTGATTACTTAGGCAAATTTCAGCAGAAATAGTACTTGTCCAGCAGCCTTACAGAATCATCCATTTTTCTGATCCAAATCAGGCTACTCAATGGCTGTCTTGTTTCCACTGCAGTGCTACACAGTGCTAGCATTATGGATTAATTTTGTCTCTTTTTTCATTTTACTTCTGGAAGAAAAGTGGTTTTTTACTGTTTTACTTCTACTAAGTAAACAGCCCTGCCTAGCCCACTTTCCCAAGCTAGAAAGTAGAAGTCTGATGCATAATTTCTTGGTTTACTATTAACTAGCTATGACCCCAGGCAATTAGAATGTTAAAATGCTATTAATTGTTTTGTTACTAATTAGTGATTAAAAAAAACAGCCTTTCTCATGTTTTTACAACCTGTAGTGTTATTCATGGACTCACAAACTGCTGAAGAAGGCCCAGTTACTAATTCTTCAAAAGTCAGAAGTCAGACTCTTTCTGTGCTTGCTGTCACTTATAACTATGTACAAGTACGTGTTGCTGGCCTCTAAGGACCTTTAGGACGCTTTTTGTTCTGAGTACGTGAAGCTGGAGAGTGTGGTTGCAAATGTGTGACTCACAGATGTTTGTCTCTGTCCCTGCACCTTCAGAGGCACATGGGCCCTCCTGATTACTAAATCCTTGCATCTGAAATTTGCTTGGTCAATCCGGTCCTGTAGAGGTTCCTTACTGAACCTGAACACTTCCTTTGAACTAGAAATTCAGCCCTCTGCCCTTCAGAGAACAAAGCCAAAGAAAATCCGTGGGTTGACTGCATGTGAATTCCCCTTTGCTCTCTTCCTTCACAATAAGCTCTCAGGCTTTGACACTTTGGTTCCTCTCCAAACACCTTCTTGTTCTCTCTTCTCCCCAGTGAAACTCCACTAATGCAATTACTGAAAATATCATTATCTTTCATTAGCTCTCTGCTTATCAAATCCTACTGTTTATCAAGAGTAACTGGCTTACTGAGATTTCATAGGTAATTTTTCTGCTTGACTTAAGGCTGTATCTATGCAGATTGTATTAATTTAGTAAGAGCTGAATGGTTACATGGCTGCCTATCACATTAATATATTCTAATTAAGGATATAAACTTGTTTACCAGCTTTCTTTAGCACAGATATTACTTGAGGTAAGCCAACACTGTGAGAACTACTTATACAAAAATTAGATCATTCTTAATTAAATCTTTCCACAGAGATACCTCTTCACATCATAAATAAGTGTTCTTTCTTTTCATTAATGTGAATTTATTTCTTCTTCAAGAAATTATCTTATTCCAGGAAATTCAAACACTTCCACTTAGTTGAAAGCCTTGAGGCTGAGTTCTTGCTTCTGGTTGTGGATTGTTGTTGAGTCTAAAGTTCCTACTATGCTTTAAGATAAGTATGAGTCTAGGGGAAAAATAGTGTTCTGAAAACATGAAGTTTTTCCTAAAATTAGACTTGCTTGCCTAAGCTGTTGTCTTACTCTGATTTAATTTAGTTTACTTTGGTATATCACAAAAATTTATTTCTCCTCGCTTTTAGATGATAAGACATTCAGATAACTATTATTTATTTGGAGCAATCACATATTTTTGTGTCATTATCAACCTCTAGCTGTGGTGGCATAGCTCAGGGTGAGAACTGTTTATTTGAAATGTAATCATTGACTATTCTGGGGCTGCTTTTTCTCCTAACCAGATGGCATTTACTTTGTAGGCCAAAACCTCATGATGTTACTTAACATCTTCCTCCTGCTTTTTAATGGACTTTGGATTTGTATTTTATGATACACTTAAAGAATAACACTGAAGTAGTTTTACTTTGAAACATGAAAAGTGATAAGAGGAGAATCAGAGGAAAAAAACACCAGAAAACCAAAGGAACCTTCCTCCTTAGCAGGATATATCAGAATAGGATAGGAGAGAATAGAATATTTCAGTAAAATGGAACAGAATGGAACAGAAGGTGGAGGGGGCATAAAGTGATCATCTTGTCCAACTGCCTAATCACTTCAGGACTGACCAAGTTCAAGCATTTTTTAAGGATGTTTCCAAATGACTTAATTATTGACAAGCTTGGGGTATCAAGCATCAGTTGAAGAATAAATAAATAGAATAGGTTAGGATAATTTGAAGGAAATTATTTCTTTATTTAATTTGACTTAAGCAGACTGATAAAAAAAAAATACTTGATGAAATATTCTTCTGGCTTGTTTCTGCATTGTCTCCATCCTGGAGAATGGAAGAAGAGAAAAGGAGGTACTATGAAGTTAAAAGGAGTTAATTTAGTATAATTTTGTTAGGATGTTTGTTCTTATGTCTCCAAATACTAAAGAGGTGAGTCATAAAAGAGAACATTTTGTCCCATATATTTAAAATGAATGAAAATTACATTGATATTTTTATGTGCAGAACTGTATTTCCACTTCTGATTAAACCCACTTACTACAAATTACCCCAGCCTGAACAGGAAAGATTCAGTCAGTAGTGGCAATATGTGTCTCCTCTGACCTTTTTAAAAATTGAGTCTACAGCAGTACAAAAAATGGATACTGTACATAATCATAAAGGAGGCAACCCTTGGTTCTGAAACGTCAAATGTAACTTAAAAAAATATGTTAAAAGAATGTTTAATCTGCTATTCATTAGTCAGATAAATGGGTACAGAACTGCTACATGAAGCATCCTATAAATTCTTGAAGGGAATCCTTTCAAACTCCTAGGTTTATAGGAAGAACATCCTCAGGGATACACCTGCTCTATAATCACATTGCTTTTATTCTGTTCACCTTCCCTCATTTCTAAAGGCTGTACTTTACAAAGTAACACATAAAACTGCCCATAAAAAAGAATCAAACCACACTCAGAAGGATGCTGATCCTCTCCCATGTATGCTTTGTAGTGTCATACCAGAACAAAAAAGGTTCAAGAAAGTACCAAATACAAGGTTTACAAATGAGGAAGAAGGAGGATTATTGTCCTTCTGTTCTTTCTGATACAGCCAAATTAGTCACTGTTTGTAGCAATCAGATAATTTTAGAGTAACAGTATGTGATTAAGATGAAAGTGTATCTCTAAGCAGGAATAAATGCAAGTCAATACACTGATGTAATGAAAGGTTTCAGTAGCCACTTCTAATATTTAGCATTGCTTGTCATGATCCATTAGGGAATCATTTGACCAATATGAGGCATCTTAATTTTTATGCTTATGTAAACATTGCTCAGAACAAATGTGAATAAGGCAGTATAGAATCATTTGTTGTTATTGTTGTATTGAATATCCTGGCATATTGAAAATATTCTGACTTTGACTGGAAACTTCTGGGTAATTTTTTTCCATTTGGAAGTTTTGTCTGTTTCTTTGATAGCTGGATGATGGATACTTGGGCTCTCTCCTCCTCTGCTAGCACAGTTTGGTAATGATGACTCAGTCAAATTCAGCTGTTTCAGAAGTTTAGCACTTTAATTTTGGGTTTGCTTATCAAGGAATTGCTTTGCAGGTATCTCAGAAACAACGTTTGCTTGGTTCCAATAGTACCATCAATAGTACCATCAGCCATTTGATGATCAGCTCCTTGGCTAAAGGATTGCCTCTGAATGGACTTCTTGGACTCCTTTTGTGAGATCACACTAAACCAGAAAATCTGTCTTTGCTCTTTCTAGTGAAAAGATCTGCAATGCAAGTATGTATGTCACAAATGATAGCAAACCTCAGTGACCCCTCTCCCTCCTCCAAACCTCACCTGGGAAATTGAGAATATTTCCTCTTTTTTCTGTCTACCACTCTTACCTCATTTGCCAGGAGCTATGTCTCATTATCAAGAAGCAAAGAATTTAGCTTCCTTGCTGATAGGGATGTTTAGAAAATAAAGCACCATTATTCACAGCTGTACTTCCAGTAAGAGCAAACAGTCCCTTTTCAGATATCAGCAGGTGGAAATCTCAACAGAAAGATGCATGTTTGTTGTTATGATTCCTGATGACCTTTCTTGGTTTTATTTCACTCTGATACTGAATACGCTCACTGGCTTGTTGGTGGTTTCAACCTCCTGAACTGATCTGGGGCTTGTTGCAAAACACCATTCATTTATATTTAACTACCTAGGAATTTCCTCCTTTAGCTGCATTGGCCAGTGTCCCAATTCAGGCAGTACTTAAGCCACAATTTGTGACTGTTTTACTGCTTCATGGTAAGGAATGAAGGTCAGAGTGGTGGTTATTGGAATGACAAAGCCATGGGTGAGTTGTCTGCATTCTGCTGAACCACACTTCTTTAAATTTGGTGAATTGTCTTAACATATTTTAAAATGCGTATTTAGAATATGACAGGATACAGCAAGTATTTTATCCTCCCTCCTCAAGAA
The DNA here is from genome assembly GCF_001522545.3 of Parus major. NCBI lineage: Eukaryota > Metazoa > Chordata > Aves > Passeriformes > Paridae > Parus > Parus major. Next base: position 19,304,565 of record NC_031777.1, on the reverse strand, counting down.
TCAAGCAAACCCAGGATCCCGAGACAGATCTTTAAGAAGACATATTCTGACTTCCATTACTTGCTTCAGATACCTGCATGGTCTAACTGCACACCAGTATGACCATGCATGAGTTCTTACAAAATCTATTCCTAGCTTGGGCAGAAACTTACTGTTTAGTTTTAACACTATTGAGGCAGGATCTTGAGGATATACAACAGTTACACAACACTTAGGAACAGTCACACAACCCTAAGGAAGCTTTATTTGCTAGATTTATGTGTCTTTGAAAGCCTACGAATTTGTAGGCTTTATTATTTTCCTTTGTTTTGCACTTACTGCCATTTTATATGTACATGATCACCTTCCACATTACTGACCTAATTTTCTGATTGCATTTTCCAGACAGGAGGTGTAATTAATTTCTCAAGCAAAATTAGCCCGTATTAGTCTTAACTGTTTAATGAAATGAGATTGCAAATTGTCCTTCACTACTATACGATTAAAAACCAGTCTCTTTGAAAACCTGCTGTAAAATCAAGTTAACAGCCTTAAAAAAGACATGGAAATAATTCTTCATTTCATAAGGAGAATACTAAAAAATACCACTAAAAATCCAAGTAGAATTAGTAATGCTGGTGTTCTTAACAAGTGACTCAGATTTTCCAAGACTATAATTTTTTTATCTCTGTGTTTCTGCTGTCTGGCTATTGCTAACTTCAGAACAGAGCAAACCTCTGCCCAACCTGTCAGCATTTGTTATTGACCCTTCGAAACTCATCATTTGCATTAATCTTTTTTCTCAGCCATATAATCCTTAGAATGGTATGTATGCCTCAAAATATGTACAATCTTTCTGATATAAGTTCCTCCTCATCCAGAACTCCTTTTGTACCTTCACATGGATATCAGCTTTTTCATTTGAATGGTTGGACCTTTGATAGAAGCTGTTCTTTGGGGGTGGCAGGGCACTAATTCCAGAGGAGAAGGAAGTCCTGAAGGATTGTTAATTTTGAAGAAATGGAAGGCAGTAACTCTAACCTTCTGTGGGGATGGGTACTGTAGGACTCATTGTCAGTGTCTGTGGCCCCATAAATCTCTTTTATCTCAAACAATTATGGGTTGAACAAGGTGGCATTTAGCTGAAGGATTTTTGCTGACAGCTTTATTTGACTGAGGTGCCCCAAATTTGGTCCTATATTCACAATTTCCCTCTATAGTTATTTTGATTTACAACTTTTGTCACTGAAATATAAAGGCTTTTATATCACTGCTATTTTACTAAGTGGGAAGATGACACTTACTGTTGTTGTGTACAAAAAGGAAAAGGTTTCCAACGTTTTGCAGCAAGAACTGTGAATAAAATAAAAGTATATAGTAATTATCATTGAAGGCTGCACAAGAAATATATGAGTGGATGAAAAAGGAGGAAGAGTTATTGTTTTTATTTGCATTCCTCTCCTTTCCCACAGCTCTCACCTAGGCTTTGACCTGTGAAAAGATTGCTGCCCTCTAAGAAAGCAATGGCTGCTCATTCAGAACCCACAGCAGAGGCTGTGATGGGACACTTTTGGTCACTCCTGTTTTCATTAGCAGTAGGAGATTAAAGGAGCTGACCATTGCTCAGTGAGAGAAACTCAGTTCTGCTGCTGTCACTGCCAGTTTTCACCCCTCCAACACCTTCTGAAATCTCCATCCTATTTAGCCATAATCCAACTAACCCACCCCATTCCAGAGAAGTCATTATTTAAGTTATTCCTGTATCAGGAGCTCACAGACATGTAGAGGGCTGAGCCCCAGACATATCTGTCCTGCCTATGCCAATGCTTTAACAGGCTGCTGTCTTGTTCACAGCACAAAGCTGGGATGTGGCACTTTGTGCTCTTACAGCTGTGCAGATGCAGGAGCACTCTTCAATGCCTCCTGTCTGAAAAACGAGATGGAACCTTATATTTACTTTCCTAACACTGTTTCTTGCTTTTTTGCTCCATCTCTGCAGCAACTGAAACGCCACTCTCCCTCCTCCTGGCAGGCTGCTCTACAAGCTTGCTTTCCCCTTGCTACACTTTTACAGCCACACTGAAACAGCTGTCTTGAGGTTTTTCTGTTCTTCCCTTGGTCTTGATCTACCTGATAAAGCTGTTTCAACTTCTACCACCCAGACTGCAGTCTTGAAGTATTAACCTCATTGCTTCTTTTCAAGCAAAATTGCCTGGGGGCAATTTCAGAATCTTTGGGTGAAGAAATCTGGGGGAGAAGGGCATGGAGCAAGCTGTTTGTAGTTTGAGATCTCCATCTCCATTTATCCCTGGGCAGGGGAACATAAAATAAACTCTTCTCCTCTGAAATTCAACCGGCAAAAATGTATTTTGAGATATTTTTATCTTTTCCTGTTGTCTTAAAAAAGAATTTATGGGAATTTATAGGTACCAATCAGACCAAATTTAATATTTCTGCTCATTATATGATAAAATGCCAAAATCTGAGAAGCATTTTGAAGAAGGCCATTCATGTGGTGCTTTTAACTGTTTATGGAAGTGACTTTAAATACCGTTTGAAGAAATAGATTTAACTAGCTTGTATTTTCTCACTGGTGGATTACAGAAAGGCAACTTGTACTGTATTATTTAAGATACTAAGGTAAACAAAAACTAGTGCATTTGAGAATTTTAATTTTTAAGTAATTGTCTTGTGGTGCCAGGAACAGTACCACTCAAGACTGTGTATCCATGAAAACGAATTTAGGTTCTTCATCATTGCAGCCTGTGATAAACTCTGTCATATTTTGTTAGTTGTAATAGTTTTTGAAACACAACTGTGTTTCATAATTTGACATTGATTTTGTATTTTGGCTTACTTCTATAGTAAGAGTTCTTAATAAAGTTCCCATAGAGGCCATTGATGGATTAAAGAACTTGAAAGTCATCTATAACTTCAGGTTGTAACAGCTTGAGTGCATGACGGGAAACAACCTTTGAATTTCCAGCCTTATCGTTCATATCATTATTGCCTCATCTAGATGTGTTCTCATCGTATTTCTCCAGTGGAGAAATGGTCCAAGGAGCGCTGTTAGTTCTGTTAGCTGCCCCGGGAGGTGTCATGTGTCCAGGGATGTGCCCAGCCGCATCCCTGACGGTATTCCTGGGGGTACCCCTTCCCGAGCTCCCTGCGAGCTGCTGAAGTGCGCAGTTGGGAAGAAGCACGTGGAAAGTGAAGAAGAGGTGAAGCTGTGGCTGAGGACAGATGTGACCCCTTGGCCGCCCCATGAGTTGCCACTGCTGTGGCTGCAGCCTGGCAGGCAGGAGCTCGCCCTGCCTAGCTGGGGTGGCCCTGTGGCCGTGATGTGACACGGCAGCCCGGCTCTCCTTGCCGGAGACATCGCCGCGGCACGGCCGGCTCCGCGCTGCCGCAGCGCTCCTGTCCAGGGCTGCGCCGAGCCCCGGGACACAGCCGGAGCCGGAGCCGGAGCCGGAGCGCGTCCCGGGGGCGGCGGGCGGGGAGGGCGGACGGGAGGCCGGGTGGGAAGGCGGAGGGAGGGCGGCGCCGGCAGGAGGGGGCTCGGCAGCGGCGGCGGCCGGCGGAGCTCCGCGCTGCGCTTCTCTCCGGCCCCGCGGGACGGAGCGAACGTGAGCGGCGGCGGGGCCGGCACCGACACCGAGACCGGGGTAGGGAAGGAGCGGCGGCGCGGCGGGGCTGGCCCGGCCGGCCGGGTCCGTGGTACTTGTGGTACTCGTACTTGTGCCCGGCCGGGTCCGTGGTACTTGTGCCCGGCCGATCGGGCTCGCTCCGCCCCCGGCCGCTGCAGCGCTTAAGGGAGAACGGGGGGCGGGCGGGGGCGCCGCTCCTCCGGAACCGGGGCTGCCCACCTGTCTGTGCCCGTCTGTCTGTGCCCATCTGTCCGTACCCACCTGTCCGTGTCCGTCTGTCCGTGCCCGTCTGTGTGTGCCCGGCTGTCCGTGCCCACCTGTCCGTGCCCGCCTGTGTGTGCCCGCCTGTGTGTGCCCGTCTGTCTGTGCCCGTCTGTCCGTGTCCGTCTCTCCGTACCCACCTGTCCGTTCTCATCTGTCCGTACCCACCTGTCCGTTCTCATCTGTCCGTACCCACCTGTCCGTGTCCGTCTGTCCGTGTCTGTCTGTCCGTGTCTGTCTGTCCGTGCCCGTCTGTCCGTGTCCGTCTGTCCGTGTCTGTCTGTCCGTGTCTGTCTGTCCGTGCCCGCGGAGCGCGGGGCTGGCGCGGGGAGTCGCTCAGGGACGCTGCTGTGCGCTGCTCCCTCTGAGGAGTTCCCCGGCCGCGCTCCTTTGAGCTCTGCCGAGCGGCGGAGTCTCCTCGGTGCGGCGTGCCCCGTTCCCGGTGTAGCTCAGGAACCGAGAAGCTTCAGCGGCAGTTTGTAATACGGGCTATTACCGCCTGCTTCTTTCTTTTTTCCTTTTTTTTTAATTTTTTTTTTTTTTTTTTTTA
>NC_031777.1:19138160-19300083 GCF_001522545.3 Parus major | reverse complement strand
AAAAATTCCTCCCCTGCCTGGGAAAGTTTTGCCATTAGGAATGGCCTTGGAGTAGAGATGGGAGATAAAGTGTAAAGTAACTTGCAGAATTGGTTTCTGAGTTACGGTGCGTCTAAAAACCACCTTTGTGCTCCAACAAGGGCACTGGGAACTTGAAGGCTTCAGGGCTGGCTAGGTTAAAGCTTTGAAACATGAATTTGTGGGAGCAGAATTGTTTAGAAGACGCTAAGACATTGTTTTGGAAATAAATGTTGATAAATGGAATGTGCTTATGATCTCAAAATGTTCTAGTTTCAGTATTTCTCTTTGACTGTGGCTAGGATGGTTAAATACTGTCATTCTTGGAGTTTTTTGCAAAAACGTTTGTTTAGCATAGCTTAACCACCAGAATTGTTTGTATTGTTTATCTTACTATATGTACACAACCATGATATATTTTATACATTATTTTGTATGTATTATGCATGCAGAGACTTTAAATTTCCCGTAGTCTATATTTGCATTGTGTAATGCATGCGGATAATTGTTTTACCCTGTGAGTGGTGAGCTTAAAATGTGATACCATATCATATCACTCAGAAAACTGGAAAATTAGATTTGTACCGCAGACTAATATTAGGGAATTTCTGCTTCAAATGCCATTTGAACAGTGGTATGCCTTTTACAGCGTTGTGTATATTTGTTTTTAATATTGCAGATGCCTTTTGACTGCAAGACTTCTGAAATGCTTTGAGGGCTGCGTCTCCTTTCCTAACCATGAACAGTTCAAAATCATCAGGGCTGGCTGGATTTGGAGCCTTGAAAAACACAACGTGCCACACGGAGAAAAAGATTTCAGTTTTCTTTTCAATAATCTTCATGACGGCGGGAATTTTGTCCAACAGTCTTGCAATAGTAATTCTCATGAAGGCATACCAGAGATTCAGACAGAAATCAAAAGCCTCCTTTCTGCTTCTTGCCAGTGGTTTGGTTGTCACAGATCTCTTTGGTCACCTCATCAATGGAGCCATTGCAGTGTTTGTGTATGCATCAGATAAAGACTGGATTCGATTTAACCAGTCCAACATTCTGTGCAGTGTTTTTGGAATCTGCATGGTTTTCTTTGGTTTGTGCCCACTCTTCCTGGGCAGTGTGATGGCTGTTGAACGTTGCATTGGAGTCACTAAGCCAATATTTCACTCTACAAAAATGACTTCTAGACATGTGAAAATGATGTTGACTATGGTATGTCTGTTTGCTGTTCTTATAGCTTTGCTGCCTATTCTTAGGTTTAGAGCCTACCAAATTCAAGCATCGAGGACCTGGTGCTTCTATAAAACAGAACATGTTGAGGACTGGGAAGACAGATTTTATCTCTTACTTTTTTCTTGCCTTGGGTTCCTGGCTCTTGCTATTTCATTCCTGTGCAATGCTGTCACAGGAATTACCCTCTTAAGGGTCAAATTTAAAAGTCAACAAAGACAAGGCAGATCTCATCATTTTGAAATGATCATTCAGCTCTTGGCTATAATGTGTGTTTCTTGCATTTGCTGGAGCCCATTCCTGGTAAGAGCATAATGTATTTGCCAATGTTTAATGCACATCACTGTATAAAAGTTGTACTTTTTTTGTCTCCAGGTTTTAAAGCACTTAAGTTGTGATAGCAGCTCCACCCGCTCAGTGATATTAATTTTATAGCATATTGCCCATAATGTATATACCTATACATCTATAAAACACTGGTAGTTATTCTCCACTTCTGATGAATAATACACTAAGTTAAATATAGTGATTGTGAGGACTGTGTTTCCAGAGCTGTGAAGCAGACAGTGGTAGAAGAACCGTGGCTAGAATAATCCAGAGCAAATATTGAGCTCTTCAAAAAATTCAGTGAAATCTAGGATGGGGAAGTGCTTTTGCTCTGTACAGTGTAAATAATTTTTTTTATTTATGGTGTTCTGTTTGCTGTTATTTCAACAGTTTGCTGCTACTTGTGAGCTTTGTTAGGGCAGATAACAGTTGGGAAGCAAAAAACCCTCCCCTCCATTATCAGGGTGTTAAGGGCTTTGCTTTAGGGTGATATTGAAAAACAGTGGTTGGCAGTGGGTTGAAATCAACATTTGTTTAGACCTAAGCAAGCTGGGTTTGTAATGTGGACAGATGAGCAGCAGAGCTGCTGTGGGCAGGTGGTGTGGGACTGGCCCTGCTGTGGCTCCCAGAGGGTCAGTGCTGCTCTGTCAGTGAGCAGGGTCAAAGGAAGTGAGATTGTGACACGGGAATTTGACAGCTCCTGTTGTATCATGGCATTATAAAGTTGGTGTTAACTTTGTCTCCTTTTAGTGTAGCAAACTTGTCTGAGTAAATTTAGCTTTTTCTAGGGTCAGAGTCACAAATCACAAGTCATATAGAATCTTAATTTCTCCCCTAGAAACAGGGTCCTGTAGTTTTCTGGTGATATAAATGAGGAGCAATTTTGGTCTGAGCTAACAAATACTGACTTAAGTCTGAGATCTGTATCAGATCCAGCTATATTTCATCTGCTCACTGCCTATGGTAGAGTCTGAAGTTACCTGAGTTAGTTAAAAATTAGATACTGACACTAGCCTAGTTGCAGCAGTTTGGTTTATCTGGCAGGTAGCATTTAATTAATCCAGTATCACAGGCTTCAAGGTGAAAGTCTAGGTATTAATGTCTGCAATCACTGAAATACACAAAACCTCTTTCACTTTTGTTCAAATCACAGAGAATTTTCTAGTCTTGCTCTGCAGCATAGTTTAAATTCATGCTGGCTTCTGTCAGTGCCGTGGCTGTAGTGTGGAGCGTGAGCAAAGTTGTCAGAGCAGCAGAGCAAGTTTTGTAGGGAACTTCTTTACAGTTCCTTCAGACCCCGTCTGAAGTTTGGGGCAAGCCACAGAATGGTTTTCAAAAAAAGCATTCCATATGATGACTTTACTTTCCATGAAAAAGCAGCATTATTGTCCTGTGGTAACATTTATTTTCATTTAAAATAATTGTTCTTAAAAGCAGGGATTAATTTAGTTTTGAAAACCACTTGGGTGTTGGAAGAGCTATCAACTTTCTTCATTCAAAAGAGATACTTCATTTATTCAACACATCAAGGAACACTAAACTGCAATTACTATGGTTGATTTTGTTATGCCATTCAATTTTAATTATGATATATATAAAATATATATAAAATTATAATTTTAGAATTTGTGGCAATCTAATGAAATCACAACATTACTTTTGTTAAAATATTTAACTTCATCTAAGTTGTAGTTGAAGATTGGTCTATCAGGATTTTTTTTTCAGATCCTTTTTGGTGTTGGTGATTGCATCAGTTTATGATGCAGGCTAGTGAATGAATTCTTGCTTAATTTTGGGCTTGGTATTTTTCAGGACTGTGTTGCAGAGGAGAAATCCAGAAGGAATTCTGGTTCATTGGGTGACAAAACTGCTGGTGCTTTCTGGGTGTGCTGGGCTTTTGATGCTTTGCCTCTCAAACTCTTTGGAAATGAGATGAGCCAAACTTAGGCCATAACCATCCTGGCATTATAGAAAATAGTTCTGCAATGTGGACAAATTTAGGTTAGAAAGGAAGAGTTAAAAAAAAAATAAAATAAAATTAGGTATAGTGTGGGATTAGATTCTTGAAACAAAGTTTCAAGCAAGTGAACAAGGAGTGTTTTAGCCAGAGAGTTTCAATGAGAAATGCAATGGGACAGGTTCCTTTGTGGGTATTTCCTTTCTTACCTGTTAGGATCATAGAGTTTAATTTGCTGATTTATTTACCCATTCCTGGGTTTGGTAGCAGCAGAATACAATCAGAATTACAAGTGTGGTGTTAATTTAGCAAGATTTTTTGGGCTGCAGTTGAGTAAAGTTTTGTCAGGAATGTACTGCTCAAGTGCTGCATTAAAGTGATCCAGAGTTTATCAAGTTATATGCTTTATGATTAATTGCTGACTCAAACCTACTTGTCTGATACATCTGAAAGGTCTCAGGGCTTTTAATTTGTGAAAAGAATGGTTTACATTCTGTAATATAGTCAGCATATACCAAAATAAGTATTCCTTGACTGAAATATGAGCAGGTGTTCATCTGTGAAATTATCTGGAAAAGGATGTTAATACATGCTTGTTCTGTGATCATTTACTTCTTTAATTTTTCTTCTCCAAGCTAAATCTAAAAGTCAGAATTTGAAGTCTAGTCTTTGAATTGTGTATTCTACCTATGTACTCTGTCCCAAAGAGTATACAGAACAAAATGTTTCATGAGAGTCAATTGCCTCAAAGTAAACCAAAGTTATTAGAAACCAAATAAACTTCTGGGAGAGAAAGTGGAGGAAGGCAATGCACTTTATACCACATGTGGTTTGCAGATACAAGAGTTTGGATTCATTTGGTGTTATTCCCCATCTGATGGTGGGGGGGGATGTGTGTTTAATTTATTTATTTCCCTTCTGTTTTCAATCTAGTCTGGTATGTCCATTGACATATGTGTATGGCTAACAAGTCTGTCCAATACTGTAATCCAACTGCAGATTTACTTCACTATTAGATTTTAAATTAATTTTTTTTCCAAGTGGAGTTAATATTCAGGCATTGTCACTGTCCTGTGATAAAATAATTTTCAGATGTCTTTAGAGTCACAAGACCCTGGATTGTTCTTTATGGTGTCTGGTGTGGAACTGAACTTGACTTCTGCATCTGCTCAGTGATAGTGAAGTTGTTTTGATGCCTATTTATGTATGTGTGTAAATTCATGTATAGCTAACACTTAATATTATAAATAAGAATATATAGTATTGTAATCAATCACCTCCTTAAGATTCCTGAAGATATGGATGGAGCATTTTTCAAAAGCAGAGCCCATGGCATGGCTCTTGTGGAGCTCTCCTTTGGCTCTTGGACAGGGACCTCCTTATGATTTCCTTTTTCTTCCTTTAGATTTCTTTCCCAGAGCTGCGTCTCATCTGTTTTTCAAAAATAAGCAGCTTTTTCAAGTTTTCTGCCACTGTGAGAGAATCTTCTCTTAATGAAGTATGAGAATGAGAGGTGATCCCTGCTTCTTCCCCTATGGGCAAACATTGATGCCCTTTGAGGAGCTGAGAGCAGGAGAAAATTCCCCAAAACACCAAACAAGTGAAATTTATAATAATATATGTAGTCAGTGATTTGCAGAGGCACATCTGACAGTCCAAATAATTTTGCTTTGTGATGGGTAATTCCAGGTAAATATGTTCTGAAGATAGTAACTCCAACTTCTGTGTGTAGTGTCAGCTTTCCTCACCCTTGTGAGAGCCTTAGCCCTTTGCTAACGCTATGCCAATTTTGCTGGATGAATTTGGTCCCTTGGGATTGGATTCCAAGTGATTCCAAATAGTTGGGCAGGAGCATTTTGTGACAAGCGTCTCTGATGAAATACATTGTTACATAAAGCTGTTTTTTGGCTGGGATTTGACATCTGGCGTGTCATGAAACAGCTTGGTTTGGAGCTGTGTTTGTATGAGCAAATTCTGACATTGGTATGTCGTATTCTGTAGGGCTCAAGGGATAAACTTATTATAAAATTTGTTTTTTTGGAGCAGCAAAGACAACTGCCTGTAACTATGGACAGGAGAGATTTATTTCAGAGTGAATTTATTTACAGGACCGAATTATGATATGGAGAAATTTCTAATCTTTTTCATGTGTGAAAGACAGCCTGAGAAAAATACTTCTACATTCAAATTATTCCTGTTAAGATCTTTTTCCATGCAGTTAACTGATTAATTTCATTCTGGTTTTACCTCCCCTCTACTGCAGAAAATAGCTGTTCCTGTTTTTTTTGGAAAGAGCTCAGTTTATTTCATATTAATAAATCAGCTGTCATTCAGTTGCTTTTTTAACTGCTTAGATTAATTTTTATCAGTCCCTTCTCATGTAATCTCTTCTCTTTCCAATTTGTTATGCTAATCATGTCTCCCTGAACTCGCTCCGACGTTTTCTTGTCCTCAGACTGTCTCATGCAGTGAGGCTTGATGACTGCTTTTCGTGCACTTAGGGCTGCGTTCAGCTTGTGATTTACTGAATCACTTCAACTCAGAAGCTGCTGGTGCTGCTCTGAGTGGTCCTTTCAGAGAATGTGTTCTGGAGCTGGAGACAAGCTGATGTACTAACAGGGAGATTTTTGTTGGAATGCCCTTACCCCATCCCACCCTGCTGGCTCCACGGCTGCTTTGGGTGCAGAGGCTGGTTGGTTGGTGTGTGCTGAAGGAGGTCAGTTTGCTGCAGGTTTTACACTAAGTAACTTCAGGGCCACGTCCTTGTGCACAGTATGAGGTAGTTGGATGTACAAGGCAATCCCCTACACCTTGTCTGAGTGTTTTTTCATGTGTAGCCATGTGACACTTTGTCAGGTGTTCGTACCTGTGTCGCTCTTGAAGTATCTACCCCCATTCTTGTTTTCTGCCTTCTTTATTAAGGTGGAAATTTTACATTTCTGTTACACTGCCTTATGCTTACATGGGCATGCTGATGCAATGGGCATCATATATATGAGCTTGTTGCTTTATTAATGCTGTCTGTAGGCCTTCACTGCCAGTTGTATTGTCCCTACAGCTAAAGAGTTACTAAAAAATTTATCCTTTGTGCTTTTGTGACTGGTGATTTCTCATAATCAGAAAGTGCAGCTGAGGAGAAGCAGAGAGATGCCCCAAGATGCAGGTCCATTCTCTGCCAGTGAGGACTCAGATCTCATGTGGGGTTGCTCTGCAGAAGCATGTTATTATCTTTGTGTTTATTAGTCAAAGCTGGAGCCACCATTGTGCCTGCACAGGTACTGTCAACAGGGAGAGTGCTCTTTTCTTTTGAAAAAGAATAAATTAAGCTTTCAATTTCCACAGGTGTGTTTCTGGTGAGTGAAGAAGGAGATACTCAAATATGTTCAGCTAACCTTGTGGCTTTGAATGCTGCTGTAAACTTTCAGAAGGGAAAATGACACTTACCTGTCCTTTTCAGGGCTCAGATTTTAAAGAAGATAGTCAGTGATAATTAGTATGTTTGTGCTGGCTTTTGTCACTGAGTTCTTGCTAGAACATTTGTGTGCTGACACCACACAAGGACAGGGTGCACTGTCAGCAGGAGTGGTTTATGTTTGGTCTGGGAACCCTTCACACCCTGCCCGTGGTAGGGAAGGTGACCCTGCAGGTCTCCCTTGGGAGAGCTCCTTGGACACTGTCAGAGCATCTCTGAGGCAGGGTGCAAGCCCGAGTCAGGAGCCTGCTGCTGTCACAATGGTTTTAATAAATGAGCCAGTTTCATGGGGAAGGGAAAAAGAGCTTTTTGCCAGCAGCAGACCTGCTAGATTACACCTCTATATCTCTAATCAGCAGCATTGATGCAGTGATAGCCATGGTTGACTGCAGGTAGTTATTTCTCTTCCAGACCTTGCTGTGTCAGATGAGATCAGGAATGTCAGTTTCAATGAATAAAATGCTCCCTAAGTTCCTCTGAAAAAAAAATTCTCGGGTTAGATTGTCTTTTTGAGCTACATTAGAGGAAGGGCTCTCACTCCTATCATGGTCCTTTGATTGCTTGCTGAGTTCCTCAATACATCCATTAGCTCTGTGCAAATTCAATTACTGTTCTTGCTTGAGTTTCTTCTAGCATCTGATAACTCAAGGTTAAATTGCTGAAAGATTACTGTCTTTGCTAATATTATGGCCCAAAAGGTATTTTGAAATACATAAGTCATTTTACGGGTTAAGAAGAAAGAGAACACTTAGTTTGATTGAAGTTTTTGTTAGTCTCAAGACAGAATTTTCTTTCCAGGTTTGTTTCCCATGGAATAATGTTTATTCAGCATCTCTGACAATTTGAGTGTGCTTTCGTTTGTTCCCATGAAAACACTTCTGAAAAGAATTTGCATGTGTTGGCAGAGAGAGTAACAAAGTTTAATACAATGAGTTTAGAAGTCCAATCCACCTATTCAGATGTGTTTCTATGATGCTGGAAACATTTGGATAAGATGTTCATACCTTCCTTAATATTGGTGGTAGTTAATTTCTTTAATTTTGTATTCTTAAGTGGCACAGCTGCCTAATTCCACCAGATTAGATGAGAACTGGAATGACATTAATTTTAGACTATACCAACCTAAAATTATACTGAATTTTACAGGTACAGTTTTGGTGTTCAGAATTGGTCTGTTCCTATTTTCATCTTTTACAGTGCATAGAGATCTTACAGGCCTTATCCTTTCTGAGAAACATGAATCATTTTAATAAAAATGTTATAAGCATGGGCCAGGGCACAGTTTATCATAGAGTGCTTAGAAACTCTATGGTAATTGTGGCTATATATGTAATTCAAGTGTTTACCTCCCCCTCACAGAAGTTGGGGACCTGAAATATTCTCAGCAGGAAAGGCTGGAGAAGAAATGGGCAGTGGTAATGATATGAACCAGGGAAGGAAGGAGGGCTGAGATTGACATATTGCCCTTTACCAGAGTCTTCTGGGGAAGCATAAATATAGTTTTTGTTATCTGTGTTTACTTGTGCCGTTTGGAAAAATTTGCGTAAAGCCTTTTCTAATGCAGTGCCATCAGAAAACAAAAACATTGTTTGTTTTAGAGAGAAAAAGTAGGGAAGGCAGGTTTCCCGTCATGTGAGAACATGGCACTTCAGAATAATGTGCTTCTGGTTTTCTTTCATAATTGTTTGCTTCTTGAATTTTAAATTTAGATGTTATATACAGGATTAAACTATGAAACACAGTATTTTGTTTCAAATAGATGTCAGTGACTTTCACAGAAAATGTGTTTTTTTTGTTTTTTTTTAATTTTGAGGTTGCCATCTCAAGAAATCAAATTCTGAAAACTTCAGCAAAATAAATTTGCCATTCATAACATTTCCTTATTTATTTCCCTTGGTTAAGTTTTTGGAGTTTGTGTTTGATATTAAAAAGTAAGTCAATTTGACATTAATTCCATTGTTTGATATAAGAGAATTCTTCCTATTTCCTAGATATTACACTTATTCAGGCATTTCTTACTTGAAAATGTCATACACTGCATAACCATCTTTGGAAGATGTCATACATGGCATAACCATTTTTGGATGGTTATTTTAGGAAAGCTGTCTTTCCTGACTATCTAAACACTTTAAATGGTAAAGTTGTGGCTGAAAAATCTCAGGGAGTAACACACTCACATGGAAAAACTCCAGAAAGTCCTTCATCCTCACCAGTTTTAATGACAGACATCAGGGTGTAATATACATTCATATATTCTGTGAGAGAATATTTATTACTGTAATTATTATGGTGTTAATTCACAGTCTGAAGTGTGCCATGGTGCTTTCTAGTAGAAGTTACTTGTGTTTCTGGTGCTGTAGGATTGGTTAATGTCTGAGAGGAGTTGCTGAGCTGCAGTTTGGGTTGCAGGTTCCCTGTGTGCCCAGCAGTGCAGAATGCTGTCCCATCACAGCTTCTGTGGGTGTGCTGACAGGAACATCAGTGCTCAGGGAGCAGAACACTGCAGAAAGGGTTTGCACCAGGGCTGACAGCAAAGTAATTGTGACTCATTCTCTGGGATTCATTTGCATATTGGGAGAAATCGAGGAACAGTGGAAGGAACTGGAGCTGCTTTGTAGGTAGGGTCCCATCTCCTGCTGCCCTGGACCTGTGCTGCCCCTCCCCAGGTTTGGGCTCCCGGAGTTCCAGCAGTAGGATGGGCAGGATGGGAAGGATGTAGTGAGTCTGCTCAAGAGTAACCCTGTGACCCATGTGATGGCTGACATCAGGACAAGAGTGTGTGGACAAAAAGACTCTTGTGCTGGGAGGGATGTGACCAGCTACATTCCCATCTGCCTCACTGCATGGAATGAGAGAAAATGAAGCAGAAAGGAGTAAGTGGTAGCAGCTTGTTTTAGGATTTATAGTTCATTAGTGAATTGGAAATAAAATTGAATCCACCTTTTACCAGAGGCGTGCATTTGCAGAAATAAAGAGAAATAAATCACTTATAAATGGACACTTGATTTTTCTCTTCCATCCTCCTCCTGAAAGGTGATTGAGCTGCACAGCAGGCCCTTGAAATTTATATACCAACATAAAAGAAAAAGGTAATTGCAAATTATATATTCCAGCTTGATAGATATATTGTTTATTCATTAGTCTTGATTTTTCTGATCATAGCTGCTTAGTTTATTCCTTCAGAATGATACATAGAATAAGTCACTTTAACAAAGGTGATCTGAAAAGTGACACAAAAGCAATGTATCATGTCTTCTTTTGCCTCCAGTCAGATTTTTTCAAACACTGCAAATCAGATAGTACCAATAGTGATAGGTGACTGTGACTCCAGTCCATCCTCAACAAGGACAGGGTCACCAGTGGAGGTTTCAATAGAAATTAGGAAGACATCTTCATTGAAAGGGTGATCAGGCATTGGAACAGGCTACCCAGGGACGTGCTGGAATCACCATGCCTGGAAGTGTTCAAAAGGCATGTGGATGTGGTGCTTGGGCACATGGAAAAGGTTTTGTGGTGAGCATGGTGGTGATGGGTTAATGGTTGGACTTGATGATCATAGAGGTCTCTTCCAACTTTTTCAGCCTGTTCTGTAGTTATGAACCTCTGCAGCTCCTCTTCCCCAGGCTGTCTGTGTATTGTTGCTTTTTTCTTCATTCAAACAGTTCTCTTCCTCCCCAGTATCATGTGTTATTTGTGATTCTTTCTTTGGATATGTAAGGCATTAGTGGGAAAGTTCTGTTGCTCCTAAATAAATTGGAATATTTTTCTAAGCATTAAAAATATGATTTTTTTTCCAAATGAGTGTGAAAACCTGGAAAAGCAAAGCAACAATAGAGAAGTTATAGGCCATTTCTAGGGTTTAAAACTTTATCCACCTGACACTAATGGAAGAATGAGTCCCAAACACATATAGTCCTTGCCTTCCTAAATACTTAAGGATGGTCTTTATTATAGATATTAGACATACTCTATTGTTTTCTGGTCCTTAAAATTGACCTGTAAAGCTTCTCCAGCATTGCTGGGTAAAGAATATTTTAATTCTATTTATAAAATATTTTTTTTTTGTGCAAGAGGTTTTTTGTTATAGACCTTGTTCTTTGGCAGGAATACATTCCACACGCTGTGGAAACAGGCTTTCTTGTAACTTTGAAACATGTAGCTCAGGAAACAGGTTGTTTATTTGACTTTGGTATGGACACTATGTCTTTTCATTTTGAAGTGAGTCATCTACTGTTTCCAATGCTAGAATCTTTGCTATCCATATCCACACTGCTTTCCTTTCAAATGAGTTATCAATTAAGCTGTGAGAGTAATTACATTGCTAGCTAGCTGAACTGAAGTATTTCTTATTTTGATGGCAAGGCAAGGAAATAAAGATAGAGGACTGTCAGTCCAAGATAGAAATATTTGGATTATTTAGGAGAAACAAAGAGGTGACCTCGAACACTTAATTTAAGCCCAACATGAATTTATCCTACTGCAAAACTGATGCAAAATAGGTAGTGTCTAAGGGGAAAGTTGAGAGAAAATAAAAACTTCACTCTCAATGTTTGTGAGTTCATGCACACAGACCTGCCCCTGCCCTCTGGTTATGAGGCTTACTTCATAATTTCTTTCCTGTCAACTTCAGTGAGAAATTGCCTGGTCACAGACTAAGCTGTGTCTGAGAAAGGAATACGAGAAAATATTTTTAATTGCTTTGTGAAAAATTTTGTGTTCTCCTGTTTTCTCTATGCTTTCTTTTTCACACCTCTTTCACACCTCTGTAGCTTAACAATACCTTCAAAATGTTTATGCAATTCCTTTTTAGGGGGGCAAATAGGGATCCACCCTTAATCTTTAGTGGCATTATTATTTTATCACAGAAATATATATGAGAGAAAAGGAGACTCTGTTATTCTGTTGCTGCTTCTCAAGAGCTGATCCTGCCAAATTGTACATAAGGAATTACTACATAGACTCTTAAAAGTACCCTCTGGACTCTAATGTGGCAGAAAGCTGGCTCATATATTTTGTTGTCTACAATTCCTTTTTAAACTGACATTGTTTTATAAAATCACTATGCTCAGTTAAAACTTAATTGCTAAGCTAAGTGATCATCTGGTATATAAAAATTGAAGGTATATTTAATGTTTTTCTTTTAGAAAGGGAAAGGAAAGCATTAAGGGAGAAACACGCAGATCTAGAGCATAAAAAGCATTATGTGGCATAAGTAGAACAGTGTTTGTACTAATATTTTCATGGCAGAAGTGGTGCACTGCATATTGTTCTTGGAAGCTCTGGTTTTTAAACTGACCTGCAGAATCATATAAAAATAAAACAAAGCATACTCAGCTTTGCAAATGCTTGCCTTGTATACTGCAAGATCAATGTAGTGATGGTGCAGGCAATTCACTGTCACTGTTTCTTTTTCAACAGCTCTTCTTGGGAGATATAAAATGGTACATAAAATGTGAAGATAAATGCATTTTTATTTCTTCCTCATGCTATTTTGCAAATTAATTTTCTTAAGGTCTGTGTTTATAGAGTACTACAGAATGTCTTTTTGTATGATCCCTTGCCTGTTAGACTGAAGCTGCTTTTGTAAAATGAAAAGTGAAAGTTCCAAAAATTCTAGAAATTCAAAGTAAGTGTATATTTTTTGTTTCAGTGGATTGGGATATAATCAGTAGAGTTCTGCCTTGAAACCTCTGTGGTTTAGAAGAAGGGGGTTTGCCCCTCAGGGTTTGACATAGGCAATAGTGACAAGATACAAGTGTTCAGCAAATACTGAAAAATCCATGGATTTCCCTCCATCAATGAAAATCCTCAGAACTGCTTGTAAGGAAATCCAAAGGAAGAGGAAGAGGCTTGGGAGGGTCTGCAAGGTTCTCACAGGGAAGTGGAGTCTGAAGGCTGAGCTGCAGAAGAGAAGAATTTCCGATATTTGTCTATTCTGCTTTCTGTGTCAATCTCGTGGTGACTGGGTGTTATCCAGTTTCCTGAAGTCAAAGATAGAACCTGGATTTAGAGCCTGTGAGGTGAAACACATCAAAGTCTCATTTTTGTCTTATTTCTTAACTAGCTCTAAAGTCAGCTGCTTGTTTTGACTGGCTGTCCTTGAGTACTAATAGGAATGTGACTAAGCAGCACAGCCTTTGAGCCTATTGGTTCTTCTCGTGCAGATCCAATTGGAAGGAAAATTAAATTAGTGCTGTTTATGTTTGATGAGTGGTGTGAAACCTTGGAGCAGTTTTTTTGTTTATTGCTCTGGGCTTTATCCCTAAGGGAAATGGCAATTCTCTGATTCTGTCTGCTTGGTGCAGAATTGAAGAAGTCAACAATTTCAAAATGTTTAAAAAAAACTTCCATCAGACTTTCTGGATCATGCAAAGTGAGCTTTGCTTTTAGCAAAGCTTAAGATTGGACAAAAATTATGTAGAAGTTTAACGTATCATGTCAAGTCCTTCCTTGACACAAATCTGATTTCTTTCTATATATTTTTAGGGACACTGAATTCTCAGGTCCTTTCTTAAGCCAGCAAAGACTAGTCTGAGTCAGAGTAATTTTATATCTTTCAGGTAGGTACCCTTGGTTTAAAAAATAGCTTTTACAGTTATGCTTTCATAGTACCTTTTCTAAAGAAAGTTGGAATTGTCATAGTTGCATCATGTGATACTTTGATCTTTTTGAAAACCAGGGAGACATACTACAGCTGTTTTCATATAAACAGTGTATAAATCAGCAGAGTGCTACTTGGATTCTTACATTTCTAAATATGTTAGAAAATGTCATGAGTTACGTTTATTATTTACCAGCTGAGGATTAATTTTTTGAGTCATGCTGCTGAATCTGCATGAATATTAACTTCAGTTGTGGAGATCAAAGGTGATTACATATGATGCAATAGTGCTGCCTCTTCCCCACTTGTGTACTGCTGCCTACAGAGAACAGAATTCCTTTGTCATACCAACCTGGTGAACCTGCAAGGAAAGGAAAAAAGGGTTTGAATTGGTTCCCTACCTTTGAACCAATTATTGACCACTAATACTCAAGTAATAATCTTTTTGTGCCTGTGGAGGTGTTCCCACTCTTAAAAATCCATTTGGCTCTGCACCAAGTTCTGGTGGCAATTTCTGAGCTGATGGCCATTTCAGTCATCATTTTGTGTCACCATTTCAGTGACAAAAATTTCTCACACCCAGGGAGAAAATACAGACTGTCTGCATGTTTTGCTTCAGTGAAATCCTTTATTAAACAGCTGGTTCTTTATTAGTCCTTTTTATAACTTACAGTTTCAAACTGACTCTGGAACAGTATTTTAAGAATTTAAATTTAAATAAAACAAATCGACTATGAAAATGAGATAGAAATAATAATTTAAATTAACTTCCATTCCACCCCTCTTCTGAAGTTTAAGTCTTGTTTAGAAATCAGAAGATGATTTTAGAAAGGTTCCAGAATACAGTTTCCTCTTTGCACAGTTCCTTACAGTTTTCTTTGATGATTTTTCAGAAGATGTGAAGAGCCCCCAGTACAGGGCAGTCTCTTTGGAGGAGTGAGAAACTCTCTCACTTCATACTCAGAGTTATGGCAACATAATCTGCTGCTCTGCCACAAGTGTTTTAGGGTAAAAATGCTCATGCTTAGGGCTGCAATGAGATTCTCTGTCTTATTCCATTTCTAAATGGAAACCTTGGCCTCTCAGAACTTCAAAAAGCTGGGACATTATTTTATGTTAGTTTTAGAGATAGAAGAAAGAAAATATGTTTTTAATTTCTGCAAAATACTCCCAAATAATGTTAGTAATATGGTTAGGAAAATCATATTTTATAAAACAAAATTTGTAGATAATTACTTTTTATCTTATTATTTCAAATCCAGAGACCTACATGCTTAAACATGTGTCTGTGTATATAAGCTCTACTAGCTCTGTGTGAGTTTAGATGTATTTTATTTTTTTTTTTTTGGACATCCAATGTTCAGAAGAGGCAACTGAAATGTTCTGGATGAAGCTTCTCCAAGTGTCAGAATCCATAAATTATGTACCAGTTTTCCTTGTTGTCCTGATTTACTTCGTGGAAATCCATAATCAAAGCAAAAGTAATTTATATTGAGCAGCAAATGAATAGATTCACTTAGAGGTGATTACTTCTAAATGCAAATTACTTCTAAATTCAAACACTTCTCACAAGTGTCCTAGGTATCATGAGAAAATAAGTTTTAAAAAGTCTGGATGGAGGTACTTTTCCTTATTAGCAACACATACTGCTTGTTTTTCTGGACATGAAATTGCATTGGGTTTGGCATTTTTTAGCTCCAGAGAATGTGAGAGAGAAACAACAAATGAATTTTTAAATCCTAGAGGCAGATGAGTAACCTGTATGTCTGTATTAAGTCAGACATGGTGTATGGGATAAGGACATTGGTCTGTGAGCTCTCTTGAGTTGTCATTTGCTGCCCAGTCCTATTTGCAGAGTGAAGAGTGTTCTATCTGAGTTTGCCTTGTGGTATTGGACCTGTAATAAATAAAATGTAGACTGTCCTGATAAAATGTCCCATGTGAGGCCAAAGGAGCTGTTCAAGTTTGGGTGGGCTGCTGATGTCAGAGAGGAATGTGCCCAGTGGTTGTGGGGTGAAAAGCAGATTCAGAGAACTGGCTTGTGTTTGTGTTGGCTTGGTGCTCAGACATTCCTCCTCCTCCCCACACCAGCTCCCAGCTGTGCTGCTGCCAGTCCTGCCAGCTTCCTTAGCAATGTTCCTGGGGGCTTCCTTTGCTGCTCCCATAGAAGCCATACAGAAACACTCCACCAAATGCTTCATCAAACAAGCTCAGGGTCCTTTATGCATTCACTTTGTGCCATTCAAGTTTATACTCAGGTGTGGTGACCTGCAAGCTATAGGTAGGGTCTGGAAATACAGAGAAGCATTTGAAAAGGTTTGCTGGCATAGTGAGCTCTAGTTTTCTTTCTCCATTCATTATTATTTTTCAGTTTTTCTGTTGAGGTTCTTTTCAGTGCATCTTTTTGAAACTACAACCCTGCACTTGGACAGCCTGACCCTACCTCTCATTGCCCAATAAATCAGTGTACTCCCAGCATCAGTTGTAAAATATCCCTTTTCTTAGTTAAATAACTGCAGTGCTTTAAAGGCTTTGGAACTAAAAGCCTTGTAGTGTTTCATCTTTCTACCAAAAAAGTCTTCATGTGGCTTTAACTTTAATAACAGGGAGAGATAATTTACCATCTTCTGGCAGATTCCTGGCTTGGCAGATCAGGCTTTCCTCACACAGGAACTTAGGTTACAAACGCCCAGTGGCAGCCAGCCTGGAAAGGAGGTATCTGCAGGGCAGGAGTCCCAGGGCCTGAGTTCCCCTGGGGCTGTCTCACAGCCCAGCTCACTGCTCTGCAGAGCAGGGGGCCAGAGCCACAGCTTGCTGGGCTGGTGGAGCCCTTGGGCACCCTCTGCCAGGTGCCACCCTGCCGAATTCCTGGTCTGGAATTCCACCATGTGGAATTGTTGGCTCTGGCAGAGTTGTTGCTGGTGGGGGCCTGTGCATGTGTAGTGCTTCCAGAGGTGAATGAAACCCTCTGTGTCTCCACTGACAAATGGCTTTTGTCACCGTGGCTTAAATTTTCCTACAGACCTCTAAATCCTCTGGTGTCAATAAATTGTGTTCTGCTGCAGTGAAAAAAATGTGAATCTTCTTGTTGAAACCAAGGTTCTGTGTTCCTTATGCATCCTTTAACTAGGAAAATGTGAAAAAATAAATAGCTGTTATAAAAACTTGCTGACCTACAAGTGGATTCTGTTCTTGAGAAAATCCATTTCTGGAACAGTCTTGGCACACTTTGTTAGATCAAATTCTGGATTAAGCTTTTACTTGTTGCTTAGATCAATCCCTCATTTTGGAGGGTATTCCCTGGCTGGTTGCCATCCTCTGCTTAAAGTTCAGCAGAAGTAATTCAGCAGAGGCACATGTATTTCCTTTTTAAAACATTAGAGGGTTTCTAGGATGATAAATGTTGTACACCTGAAAGTATTCATATTGCAATTTGGGATGCACTGATGCTGTGAACGTGTAAGATTAGAGACAATGTTGAAACTATTTTTCTCATTTACATGTTCTCTTTGTATTTTTTTAATGTACAATTTTAAAAGACTCGATTTTCAGATAATTTTAATGCTCTCTTGGTGTATTTTTTGACGCATAATTCTAAAATATTGCCCTTTTCAGGTGACAATGGCCAGAATTGGGATTAATGAAGGTCGCTCGAAGGAGACCTGTGAAACGATACTTTTCGCTCTCCGAATGGCCACGTGGAATCAGATTTTAGATCCCTGGGTGTACATTCTTCTCCGGAAAGCTGTTCTTAAAAACCTGTACAAGATCACAAGCGGATGTTGCGGTGTGCACGTCATGAACTTACACATGTGGGAACTCAGCTCCATCAAGAATTCTCTGAAGGTTGCAGCAATATCAGAGTCACCAGGAAGTTCCAAACAGATAAACCTCCAGCCTCTCAGCTCTATGGGACAATAAAGTTTAACTCAGTCTATGAAGAGATGATGGAGGCGACGCTCCTACCTGGGCAGTACCTTAAAATGGGTTCCAAGACTCAGTGGTTTGGCATTTGTTTTAAATTGTGAGTGGTTTGCTATTGTTGCTTACCAGTTTGATATTGCTACTCCAAAAGATGCCCTTGAATGTTTTAATTCACTTTAGAATACGTCCCTTCCAAAACTGGTAGTGGAATGTTAAATCATCTATATTTTTCCCTTCCATGTACTAAAGTGAAGAGGGCTCCTTATAACACTCCCCACCAAACCTTTCACCTTAACAGCCTTCTTACAAGTGCAGAAATGATCTCCAGGGTGATTTTTAAAAGGAGTTAATTTTTTCTTCCAGAGATACCCTCAAATCCTTTGCAGAGTCACCGGTTTTTAGAATAAAGTCAAGTATCCTTTCCATAAGGGTATTCTGTGCTTCTAGGCATTGAATTTACCAACTGTACATATAAAAGACATTTTGCTTATGCCCAGTTCATTAAATGATCCACTGTGCTTGGTTCACTGACTTGACCTCTTGATTATTTACTGTTCCGTGAATTTTTGGGAGAGCTGCAAACTCTGCATCAGTGTTAGTGTTCCTTTGAAATCACTGACAAAACCTGAGGTTCCCTGTGGGAACACAGAAGCAGATGAGCTCAGCTTCCTTACAGTTATGTTTTGAGGTGTATTGGTGAGCTTTTAGTCCTTTCAACAAATTTTGTTGAGAGTAACAGGCATAAAGCAGTGGTTATTCTGTGAAAACAGTAGTTTTCCCCTCCCTCCCAAACTGAAGGATGATTCTGGAAGCGTTCTCCTAGTGCATGTACTGAAATACTCTTGTGGTGCATCTGCTTCATTTGTAAGAGGTCACATGTGTGTTGTGAAAATGTATGTGACAAATGAGCACCTCTGCAGGGAACTGCTTTGGGAGCAGGGTTTTGTTTGTGAGAGCAAGCTGAATGCTCAGCTTTGGCAGGGTCTGTGTCTGAAGAGCTGAGAGCATTCAGTAACTTGAACGTACCAGACAATTTTCAGGACGGTTTCACACGGAAGGCCCTTCACCTTTAATGCTGCTAAAAGAAGCTTTGTTTTTTGTGACTGTATGCTGTTCAGAAGCCAAAAATGAGAGATATTGTTTTAAGATAGGTCTATGTTATTTTTACCTACTTAACTTCAAATAACTACATTAGTGAAGTGCTGGTATATTTGAACAAAATAGTTAAAAACAGATTCACTAAGAAGGCAGTCTAAGGGACCAAAACTATTCATGAAGTACAAATTCATGTTGTATGTGAGAATAGTTTGTAAGTCAGAAAGTAAAAACCCAAAAGGTTTAAATTTTATTTTTTTTCAAGCTATTTCCTTTTTGTTTTAAAAAGGTTGAAAAATAAGTGGGTTAGATAACCCTGTAATGAAATGGCTTTATTTACCCTAAAGAATTTCTGTTTGTGATTTTTTTTTTTCAGTCATAGGGCTGATAAATGGTGGACAGATTTGATGCTGGTATAAATTCTGCACTATTGATTCACGTGAGTTCTGCTGAAATCTGGAAGCATTCAGTCAGTGCTCAACTTGTCTTTTTCATTTTGTAGAATGTGATGTCAGTGTATCTGTTGACATAAATTATTTGTTCCTTATGGAAGATTGTTGTTTTAGCAGCTGCAAAATAATGTTGGTCCATAAATTGTTGAGATATTTGATTGGTGAATGAAGCTTGAAAATGTTCCATTTTGTTGTGTGAATAAATGTAGCTCATGTTGTTCATTCTGGTGGGCTTGTAAAACAACAAAGCAAAGTTTATATGTATATGTGATTTCTTATATTTTGTGTACTGATACACATTGAATGTAAATTGCGAAGCCTCATTAAAGTTACCAAACAGTATCCTGAGAGTTAAGGCGTTTTTGTGTAACAAAAAAGTTCCTAAATTCTTAAAAATAATCCTTGTGACAAAAGCCATCACACTGGATTCAAGCCAACCACTGCTGTTCCGATGTGTGTGAAGGCACCAGTGAGAATTCAGGTAAGAGGTACCAGTGTTTGTACACGGCTGTCACATGAGCAGCCCAGGGCACCTGCTGGTCTGAGGCAGACAAGGTCATGTTCTGATGACCCATGCTTAGAAAATGCAAATAAAAGTGGAACTGAGATGGTTTGGTGCTTGGGATGAAAGTATGTTTATCCAAGAATCTGTTTCATGTACACTACGAATCCTGAAAAAAAAAGGGAGTTTTGCTGTTGATATTTTGTGTTGCTCAGTGATGTGACAGCCTGCAGAGGCAGCTCACGATACAGTCACCCAAGGACCTGTTAGCACTGAAAGTGATTGGATTATCATTTCATTTCATCTCATCTCAAAGAAGAGCCAGCAACGTGCTGTGTTGTATGATTAGCAAGTTATGTGTTTTATGGAATATGAGATTATTAAAAAATCAGTGGGATGGCTTCACATTAGGATCTGAGTATTGCCCAGGCAGGGAGCAAAGGACAGTCTGCTACGCCGTGTGCTGATGATCTCTTCGGAGGTTGGCTAACAATGCGAGCAGTCATGAGCTGCCAATTTACTGCTGGCAGTAATTAGTGCCTCCAGAGCAGGCAGGGGCAATAAGTGCTCTGGTGGGAAGAAAGTGAATCTCATTTCTGACTAATGACTGAGGAAATCCTCAGGGTGGGAGAATATTTTAATCTAATTGGGATTTTAAGCAACAGCAGGCTATATCAGGAAACATTATCCTAAAATGAGGTCCTAGCCTGGGCTGAATCAAGGTGCTGAGGAAAGAAACCATCAGGAACCAGCTGCTCATCACAGGGATTATGCAAATACCTGTAGTTTGTTACCTGGATACAAAGATGGAGAACAAGGTTCAAGGCCTTTTAGGTATGATTCTTGAGAAAAAGGGTGCACCTTGTATGTTTGTTTTCAGATTTCTCTATATTGTTTCTATAAGTTTAGTCTGGTATGTTAGCAACTCTTTCAGGAATAGCAATATGTACCAGTTCCACAGCCAAGGTGATCCTTTAGGACAAGATGTTGGGACCTTTCAGATGTGCCTCACCTGCCAAGGCACTGCTCCAGGATGTTACAGGTACATCCACTGAATAACAGCATAGATGGGAATGAGATTTAATTTTCTTGGGAAGAGTGCTCAAGTGCCAAGGGAATTTACTATGCCTATGGTGACTTTTACTGCTTCCTTGAAAAACCCCAGATGCTTTTCAGTTTTAACTTCAATCTGCCACCATTAGAAATGGCAAAACTGGTCTTTCATTTCAGCAGACAATGACTTTCTATTAAGGATTGCTGCATTATATTGAGGGAAGTATTTACTGTTTAAACAGATGATGTTTTCTTGCTGAATATAAGTTAATTTTGACACTTACTAAGAAATTTTTAAATACTAACAATGTAATGATATTTCAAAAGTGAGATAGAATAGAGGTTGTTTAAAATGCATTTTGTGCTCTTGAGATAACCCCAAGTTTAATATTATGGTGAGGAATAGCTGCAAGGAAAAAAACCAAACATGAGTTCCAGTACCTCTTGTTTCATATTGAGGGTGTATCTCAGGATATTTAATAAAGATATTAAATATCTTTAATATTGCCCATTAAAGCTGTGTTGATTGGTTCAGTAGCAACACGCTTTGTATTCTCATAAAAATGACTTTTTAAAGGTGTGTTATTCCTTACCACTGGCTGCAGCAATGTGGAGAGTGATGGTGACAGGTATTGTGTGTCTCACAGGTTCTTGTCTTGGCCACTGGAGCTGGGCAAACAATGGGTAAAATATCATATTTGATTCTCTGCTTGGAACAGCCACTATCACAGCTTGCTTTCTGGTGACCAGAAACATCGAGTTGGATAATTTGGAGGGAGACCTTCTCATCTTCTAAACAGAACAATTCAGATTATCAAGTAAACTGCTCTCTCTACACCAGAATATTTGTTGTTGGTTTTACTCAGTTGTTTTGGGACCCCCTGCCCTTGGTGGGAGGAGGTCAGGTAGTAAGCAGGACTTACACTTGCTTATTATTAGAGATCCTTACATGTAACTCACAGATTCTTTAACTCATACTTTCTTCAGGCTTTTGCAAGCTTTCCTGCTTATTTAATTAGGTCTCAATATTTTTTGCTGAAGGCTGAAAGACAATGACAGTTGCAGGTCTTGATCATCTGTTACTGGTTTGTCCTTGGTAAGTAGTAATCCTTACATTTTCTGGTTTTCAGTTCACTTTTATAGTGTCTGGGAAATCAAAACAGATTTGTAGTCTGACCCTTTTGTAGCTGGTGCTCTGCTTTTGTGCAGATGGATGCAATACCCATATGTGGTCCACAGTTTCTAGCTCAAGTATCTTGAATGCTATCTCTGAGTACAAAGTTTGTGGGTTTTTAATTTTTTTTTTGTTCCCTTAAGGAATGCCATAGGAAAAAGTTCTATGTGTCTCCAGAGAAATGTAGTAGAGGTTTATGTTTAGAAGAGGTAGGCAGTGCAATCGAGGAACAGATCTGCTGGCAGAAACAGGGATTTGAGCAGAGCCTGAAAATTGTGCAAGCCCTGAACCATTAGGTCTCACTCTGTACAATTTATTAATAAGAAACAGAAAACAAACAAACATAATATTTTCAGCAAGTTACAGGAAGAATTAATAACACAAAAATGCCCAAGGTTGAGTCAATCACAACTGCTTGCTGTAATAGGTCTGACCCTCCTTGTGTGGGGAAAAAGGCTTCCTGTAAACACTTCAGGAACTCCAAGTGATGATGCTTTAAGAACAAACCCATTTACTTCACTTGTCCCTTTCTTTTGCTTCTTGTAAACAAAATGATGTCTGAAGTGATTAGACAACAGTTGGATATTAAAAATATAATTTCCAATGCAATTAAAATGTTTATAATTAGGATAAGTTAAAGAGTGACATATATCTATGTCTATGAAAGACTTGGTTTCTTAGCAACACATTCATGAAGTCTTTAAAAAAAGTCCTGTGGCTGCAGGAATATAAACATGTATCTATCTAGCTGTTTAATTTCAGCACCATGGTTGCAAAATAAATACTTCCTACAGAAGTTTGCAAAAATAAATCCATTTCAGTTTTTTTTTTTTATATTTTAAAAAGCAACTTTACTTTCAGTAGGAGTTTAAGTTGAAATACTTGAGGCAAAAAATTGTTACAGTAAGACATCCCTAGGAAGCAGCTACCCTTCCCAGCAATATTTATATGTGTGTATCTAGCTTCTTCTGAAGGCAGCAGCAGGAAAATACTTTGAATTCTGTTGTAAATTATAAATAAGATATTTGTAATCTGAAACAATTTCTTTGTTAGATTGCATCTTTCAGTCCTATTTTCACTTCAGACATGCTGAAGGCAGAGCTGTGTGAAGTGAAGGCTCCAGCAGGGGAATGTAGAACAGTCCCTGCCAAAGCAACTTGGTAGCCTAGAGTGGAACTTTTGCAGTGACACTTGGACAAGTGAGAAAGTCAAATTTAATTTTAGGATTCAATTTTTTTTTGAAAATTCCTGAGAAGAAATGACCAATAATTCCAATAATTTCTAGGATACCTTAATTTTTATGCATAAAGTTCCCCAGGTGCTTGAAACACCACGTGCTATCTGCTGCTCCTGGTCTATGTAATACAGGCACAGGAGAAAGATGAACACAGGACTTTAATCCATGATTGCCTGAAGCAATTCAACCCCTGCTTTCTGAAATGGTAATTTGACATTTTTATCTCAGTTGAAGATATTCTGTTTTGTCTTTAAACTGAAAGACAGTAGATTTATATTAGATATTGGGAAGAAATTCTTTCCTGTGACTGTGGTGAGGCACTGGCACAGTGGATGTAGATGTCCCATCCCTGGAAGTGTTCAAGATCAGATTGGATAGGGCTCTGAGAAACCTGGTGTAGTGGAAGATTATTTCATGTTTCTTGCATGAATTCTTAGCCACGTGTACCAAATCAGATTTGTCATCAGTGCAGCTAATTCCAGTCTGTGTTTGTGGTTGGTATAACAGGATTTATTGTTGCTGTGCTGACTTTTTGACACACTTGTGCCTTCTGACAAAATCTTTGGCGCACTCTGTTTCTGATAAGTCTTTTGTGGTTACTCTTCCTGCAGCTGTGTTGCCTGCAGCCCTGGGACTTCAGCTGTGATCCCCTTTAGATTCAAATTTGAGCAGTCCAAACCAAACAACCTCTTTGACTCCACATTCTGAAACATTTAATAGTGCACATAAACATTGCTCCTTTACTGTTTTATGTCATCTCCTGGAAGAGAACGGTCACTTTTATGAGGATGTGAGGGCAGTATCAAATTTTACATGACATAAGATAAAATACTTCCTTCAGATTTATCTTCTCCAAATGCACCAATGTGTTACATGATTCTTTGCAAATACCTTTAACCTGGAGATACCTTTTATGGCTGTACTGCAGTCCATAGAATCAGAAACTCATTGACCCATAGCATATGGAAAAAACAACAGTAAAACTTTTTTTTGGGAAAAGCTGAAATTAAAATGCTGATTTTTCTTTCTGAGTAATTTAGAAAATAGTTTAAGGTGTCTGAATCTTACATATAGCACCTTACTGGTCTACTTTCATTTACAAGCAGCATGCAAGGACTTGTGTTGTGCTAGTAGTGAGGATTCTTGAGAAATGTAGCAAAATCTCCAAAAAAGGAATGCAGTCACTTTTAAAGTAAAATTACTTTGCTAAAAAAGAATTATAAATTGCATAAGGTTGATCACAGCTCATTGTTCTCTGCTGCTGTCTGTCTGAGGAATGCCAAGTCAAAGCAGCCCTGGGGTGTGCTTGGTGTGGCAGAGCCACAGGGACCTGCTCTTGGGGGAACCCATCCAGTGGGTGTGAGTAGGAGCTAATGGCCAGAAGGAAAGTGGTCTGGATGAATTAACCCGAAAAGGCAGATAAACAGTTCTCATGTGTCTGGGAATTGTTTGTATTTTTGTACAGAAATGTCAGTCTTTGTACATTAATCTTCTCTTCCAAGGAATCATTAATCTACTTGAGGGAGAGATAATGCTTGCTGTGGTGTTTTACTGGTACCATGGAAGCAATAAAACTATTTTAAAGTATTTTCAATGTTTAGTATTACATTTTATGTGGTATGCTTACTGCAAACCTATTCCCCTTGTAACCACTGTCAGAGTTCACACTGACTTTGATGAAATGGTTTTCAGTTCTAGAAGATTTGACAGAGCTGCAGCAAAACTTACATTGCTTGAAGAAGTACTGATCTATTTTGAAATTACTTCCTTCCACAAAATAACTCACATCTTGACACAAGACAATTCTACAAAATATCACTCACTGCTTCATTTCACTCTCAAATAAATGTTCGCATTTCACCATGTTTGGTTGTTGGGCTTCTGCTTCCATAAGTGTCATCTTGGAAAATAGTTTATTTCCCAAGAAATAGTTTATATGCTTTCAACAGTCTGAAGGGAATGGAATATATGATTTGCAAATACATAGAGAACAACCGGGTTTTTTCCCTGGAGCCTTTACAAGCTATTTCAAAAAGTTCTGATTACAAAGAAAGTAAAGAAAAAAATTGCCAAGTGAAAGTTAGCATCATTCATACTTAAAAAGTTACTTTTGTTCTTAAAACACTTCAGTTCATCAAGCACAAATGCTACTTGGGTGGTTCTTCCAACTTGTATGCCCTTTCTTTATTAAGATTATCCAACTCGCTGAAACTAATTTTAGAAGATGACATTTTTATCAAGGGAAAATACATTATTGTTGCAGGGGTATCCCATAATGAACTGTCATCTATTGTGTCAAAAAAGCTGTACTCATTTTTGGTGAGCAGTTTGTGCTGTGTACTGTCGTGCTAGTGCTGAAATGTCAGCAGTTCATGATAAATGGTCTGAGTTTAGGGTGGTAATCCACAGAAAAATAACATCCTGAGTCAAAGCCTTGTTAAGGTTATATGTGAATGCTGGTGGCTCCTGCCAGTGAGTAATTAGTGTTGTAAGGTCATACATACCATGTTTTGCTTAGTTAATTTTCCTTTCTCAGATATAAAAATTAGAAATGCCATTTTAATTTTATAGCTGTGAATAACAGGAGACTCAGTCCAGGATGTATGTGTCTGTGCACCATGTGTTTTCCAAAGAAATACAGAACTACAATAAATTTGTAGTGTAAACATTTAGCAATTAAATAGATTAGGCGTTGCCAGTGATTGATTCAAAGTTATTATTTGCATGCCATTTTTATTTTCTTACCTAGAAAAGGCTTAGGAAATGTAGCCTGAATGACATAGTATTGAAAATACATGTCTAAGTCAGATCTCAGTGCTGGTGTTAGACTTGGATCCTCGATATGGTAGTTGTAAGTGAGATCACAGAACATCTGGAAAAATCCTGGATGACAAAACCAAGCCAATAAGACTTCATAAAATGTAGAAAAACTCTCAAGTGTGGTGTTGCCTGGTATGCTTGTTTTCTGAAAAATTATGCAAAGAACAGATGGAGAAAGTTACATCTGTAGCTGTCTTTGATTTCAAAACAGCTTTGGACAGAGCCTGGTGCCCTGGCCTGAATGGATGAGCTTAGTCTGCATCTTCATATCTTAACCCATATTCCAAACAAGGAAAAATCTTGGCTGGGGGCAAGGAAAGCTGTTTAAACCAGGTTAAATGATAGTGTCACACACATGGGAGCTGAGTCCCAGCCAGAGGAGTCCATGTTAATGAGTGTGTCCTGCCAGGAGCAGGCCACAGGGCAGCATTTCCCGTGTTTCTTGCTGCAGATTGCTTCAGGGACCCTAGATAAATCCCACTTGCCAGCACTCCCTGAGGGCTCCCGAGTGGTGCTGCAGTGTTTCAGCAGTGGCAGGAGCTGAGGAAGCCCTTCTGGGGCAGGGAACACTGCTGAGCTCGGTTGCCCTGAGCTGTGAGCATCCTCGGGAGGCTGTCTGGGGCAGCAGAAAGCCCTGCCAGATCTGCCCTGCAGCTTCTGTGCTGGGTGAAATCTTATACTCAGCCTGCAGGAGAAACTTCCTAAAGTTTCAGCCTAAAGCTGGGATGATGACGTGATGGTGAAAAAGGAGGGGAAAAAGTCAGTTCAGTAGTAGATTTAAAAAAAAATAGTAAAATGTTTTATTTTTAATGCAGCTCTCTAAGAACCTGCTACCCAGAAGGCAGCACCAGTAATGTACTCATTCCTCAGGGAGACCAAGGCCACTTGAGAGTAATAACTAATTGTAAATGTTCCTACATACCTCAAGTCTTACTGACTATGTGCAGTTAGAACAAAGACATCTCTCAAACAAGCCTGTGTGGAAGGTAGAGACAGCCCTTGGGAGCAGATCAGGAATTCCTTATTTACTTGAGGCACTTGATTTTCCTGCCCTCGATGACTTAATAAAATCATCCTGCAATGTGGTCAGTAATTTCTTGTCAAGGAGTTCACCTAGAGTGTAACAATGCCAGAGAGAGGTGAGTACACAAGGGTAAAAAGCCTACATAAATTCAGGGGACACTAACATTTTCTGTGGGAAGTACTGCTGCTACTTCTGTGAATTTGAAGAGAAATTGAAGGAAGTCTGGGTGATTTTGTGATGGTATTTCTTCTGTTATGTTCTACCTGATAGGGTAGAAATAATCTTTTTAATTTGTTATGAATATGGGAGCCATTTCTGAGGAGATCTCAGGTTCTATAAAACCACATATAATAACAATGCCACTTCAAATTAAGATTTATTAAATGCAAGTGTTGCTCAATTGGGGCTGAATCAATTATGTGATTTATTTATTTGAATAATCAATTGTTATATTATATGATATACTCACATGACAAAACAGTGTATGGGTAATTATAGCCTTCTACAGAAGAAACTCACACAGAAGCAATCCATTAGAAAGAGAAAAAGCTACTTCATTCAGCACTCCTATTGCCAAACTGTCTTATATTTTCTATTTTTAATCTTTCCTCTATTTTTATGCCTCTTCTCCATTTTAATTGCTTTGCATTTTCATTGTCACTGGTGGGGATTTATGGCAGGAGTAATGAGAATTGACCCTATTGCCCTTCTGGTACGTTTTTGTGTCCTAGTTCCTTCCCCCAGCTGTCCATTTCTGCTGCTTATCTTTGGGATGATGAAATGCTCATCTTCACTGTTGTGCTCACAAGCAGCAACAAAACCAATGTACGCTGTCTCTGGGAATGGGAAGCGATGTAAGAACACCGAGTTACATCCGAATAAACAAACAGAACCGCTGTTGGTGAAACGCACACGGCAGAGCAGTGCGCGGACGGGGCACGGCGCTCTTTGCACTGCACGTTCACAGCTGCTGTCCTCTCAGCCTGCCTGCTGTGCAGGCCAAGCAGCACAGAGACAGCTGTAGTGACTGTCACCTTCTTGAGAATATTTCTGTTGGGAGGGCACATGCTGGACCTGATAAAGTCTGACCTAGGAGGGGCACGAAAAGTGCCTGTAGTCCCATCCTCTCTCCAGGATGGTGAATCCCAACAGCTTTGCTGCATTTCCCCTGCGTTTTCCACAGGGAACAACAGAGAGAACGTGAGGGGAAATGAGGACTGTGCCATGGATTAATGGACTTTTATGGGCTCTACTTTCTAATTCTATTTTTTTTCTTCCCCCCACCCCCACTATTAACAAACATTTATTACAGCTTGCAGACAAAAATGAGAAATCATAGTGGTCATGCTCTAAAAATGGACTCTCCAATGTCTTTTCAAGCTGCCATAAACTCTGCTACCAGTTTAGAGCGGCTTGTTCTGATTTGGGGATGAGTTCTGTTTACTGTGATGGATTCCACTGCTACAAACCCACGATGATTCACATCACTGTCTTTGATGAGTGCCTCGTGTCCGCTCGCCTCATTTTAATGCCTCAGATAAACATGACAGTCCACAACTGCATAGCCTCCCTAAGATAAAAATAAATGTGTGACTAGGGTTAAAACAATGATGCTCTTGTGCTGAAGATAGTATGTTCAAGTTTTGTCATCCAGAGGAGAGGGGGGTCTGTGTGAGTTCCTCAGTTATGGTTATGAGGGAAGTTTGTCCTTATCTGGGGAAGATGAGTGAGTAGATGCCCCATTCTCCCTAAATGTATTAATTTATGCTAAACTTGTTCAATACTTGCCAGTAGCTCTGTATGTTTGAGGCAACTTGCCACTATTTTACTCTTCACCAAAAGAATTAGGGGGTTGCAGGAAAAAATGCAGTCACAGAACACAGACTCCACAGGTTTCTGGCTGTTTGTGCATCATTAAAAATGTACATTTTTACCTCCTTGTTTGATTCTCCTCAGTTTTTTTTAATTGATAGAGTACAATTTATTTTTATTTAAAATAATTTTTAATTAAAATTCCCTACAGTGACAGAGATCTGACAAATATTTATCCAAATCTTTGCAATTATTCTATAATTATTAATTTCAGAATAAAATCCCATACACATTAAATGACTAATCTAATAGTTATCCTCTTGACACAACATGACAAAACATAAAAATAGATTCTTGGCTCTTTAAAAATATCCCAAGGCTGTAAATGAGCCTGTTAAAAGACTTTATTGTCTTTCATCTAACAACAAAACACAGGTGCCTTCTTCAGTGCCCAGACTGGATGTTATGTCAACATCCAAATCTTCAGCCAGCTTCATTCTTCCAGACTGCATGTTTCCCTAATTTATTCAAAACTCTTTGCCTGATGATTGTAATTAACTTGAATCTTTCTAGTTAAAAGAGTTGTGGGACTCTAAGCAGAAGGAAAAAGCTGGGATTGTGGAGTGGATAGAAAAAGCAAGACAGAATGCAGGTTTTCTTTAGGCAGCTTTAAGAGATTTTGAAAAATAATGAAAATTAACATTTTTATAAAAAAACCCAACTTTGTTTATTTTCAAAATATTAGTAATGAGTACAAATTGATATTGAGTCCCAGCTGAGTAGTATACAATAAGTATATAAAGAAGTTCACTAGTTCATTGAAAAATGCCATGTATTACTGTTTGTAATGGTCAAATAACCTGTTTGTTGTATCACTGTAGCACTCAGGGTAAAATGCCAAGTGTAAGATGTTCCCTAACTATCCACGTAATTTTTTACTTGTGGGATCTTGGGATTGTCAGTAAATGTATTATGAGACTCATGAGACATAGTGTTCTGAAGGCACTAGTGAGAAGTGAGAATTCCTTTTACTAATACCTAGTCATCTTTTTTTTAATTCTATTTTAATAGAAAAATGTGTCTTGAAATAATCTGAAAGCTGTGATACAGATTTATGTGAAGTGCAACTTCCCATTACACTTTAGAATTCAAAAATGGTTGTAACACAATGGATTTTACGTTTTCACTTATTATTTGTGTGTGAAAATTCAAGTGCTGTACTGCGTGTTCATGCCATGTTTGTTTTTTTTTCTCTTCTTTTTTTTTTTTTTTTTAATGTGCCAGGAAATGTGGCTTTTGATTCTCTTGAATGTTTAGGAGTATATTTGGGCACTCAAGCCATGGAGATATTTTTTTAATGATGGTCACCTTATCTTAATGTCATTATTCTCAGTGAGAAGATAAAGGTATTTCCTTTTGGTTGTATGTCAGTAAATATAGAGATGCTTAATGATACAACAGTCAAAGTAGGCAAAAAGGCTCAGGTGATTTTAATTTTAAAATATTATTCCAACTCAGCCATGAAAAGCCCTATGAGCCTTTATATTTGAAAAGCAAAACTCCCCAGGAAATGAAGGGCTGTATTTTTAAGTCTCCAAAGACCACAGAACTCTTTTCACATCCCTCTTCAATCAAAGTAAGCTGATCTCCTCGTTATCATCTCATGCTGTGGACACTGTGCTACACAGCAGGTATGTGTGGTGAGCAGAGCAGTATTTATCTCTCATGCCTTGGAAGAAAAACAGCTTGAAATAATAAAAAAACCCCTGAAAGTAAACTAAGGGAGACTTTGTCTCCATTGCTTAAGTTGTGTTTACTTGGGAGGGACAGCTGCATTTGTGTAAGAGCAGATTATAAAAGTTGAGTCCAAATTGTGAGAACAATGAGGAGCAAGAAATGAATCCCTTATCTGGATGCCATTAGCAAATTCTGACTGCTGCCAGCACTGTGCACACCTCAGCCCACTTTAGAAAGCTCCACTTTCTAAAGTATTGACTTGTACTTTTTTAACTGCCTTGGAGTAATTTGTTGAAGGCAAGAAATTACCTATTTGAGCTGGTACAATAAAGATAGGTATGTAAATAGGTATTAATATGCTTTTAAATAGCTATTAAAATGAGGGAGGCATGATTAAATCTGCAGAAAGAGTCAGTCTTGGATTTGATTCTATTCTTCCAGTGATAGAAATAAAAAGCATTTAATGGAAAAAGAAAACCACACTGTGCAATTTAAGGGTATGCCAACACTTCAAGCTCCAATGTGCAGCGGAGTGATACTTTATCTAAGTTCAAATAATGTAGCAGGAATAACAGGAACAGTGCTCGTGCAGTACATAGCCTTGCAAAGCAGGCAGGCATTTTGTAATGGAATCCAAGAGATGGCCTTGAATTCATTCAGGAAATTGACTCATAATAAATGTACATGGTTCAAATGAACATGAAAGAAATTATTATACTGTAAAATCGACTAATTTGGTTCTATTAAAAATGAATTAAAATGATGGAGCTTATAGGTAATCTAAGTCATATCCTACAAATAGTGCACAATTATATTACTTAGCAGTAGATTTAATGATTATAAGAGAGAGAAGATTTTTTTGCAAGTCCTTTTCATGTAATTTAATACAGACCCCTTGTTAGGTTGTGTTATACAGGGCAGGAATTCTGATCCTGTTACTAGCTCCAATGGCAGAAGAAACCTGCCTGTCTTTGGTTATTTCTTTGCTACAAATATGAAATAGCAGTATGATGTTGACTTGAACAGAAAGAGCAGAAATGTGGTTTATAAACAGTGGCAGCCAGGCTTGCTGAGCTCATACACGTAGTCTGTCTTGAGAGCAAGCAGGAGCCAGGACACTGGGACAGGTTGGCATGGCTGAGTGAGGATTCAGAGCAGAGGAGGCAGATCTCACAATGGGCAGGTGGCTCACAGTCATTCCAGGTGCTGCCATGAGCAGCTGCACGGAGCAGGCTCAGGCAGTGGGATCTCAGTCCTGAAGAAACTCTGGCCTGAGTGTAATGTCCCTAATCTCCTATCCCTGCACTTTCCTGCTCTGTGGATGGCAGGGGTGGCTGAGCTGGGTGAGGGCTGGGCTCCTGTGGCTGCTAAAGAATTCTCTGTCCCTGAATCCTCACAAAGGATGTTCATTGTCTACAAGTGTGCGAGGAGGTGGCAATGAACCATCTCTGGTACTCCCCAAGAACTCCAAATACAACCAGTTGCACTTGCTGAAGTTTGAAACATAAACCTTTTGAAATAGTCATGTTGGTTGGCTTCCTGAAGGGAGATTTTTTGGGAAAAAAATCAACTAAAGCAGTTCAGCTGTCTGTGAAGACTGGACTGGGGAATGATATGTTATTTGGCTCACAGCCGGTGGGAAAAAAAGCTAAGGATTGTTTGTGGTGCATATGTACATGAACCATAAAACTTGGCTGCAAAGGCTGTCTAATTTCTGAGTGCTTAATTTTAAAGCCTTCATGCCTTTAACAAAGCTTTTATTTGTTGTAAATGTGATAAAAAAGCTTGCCTTCATAAAAAAAAACTTGATTGAGATAAAATTCCATCAGAAATTAACCGAGGTGTTCACTAGAGAGAAAATACACATTCTTTATTTGGGCTGTATCCATTCTGAATTTCTCTTGAATTGCCATACTCATGTCTTTCATGAAGGGAGCAATATATGAAGATCCTGTGATAGGAAGGGGTTGTAATAGGAAGCACAAAGGGTTGTGTGGGAAATGAGGAGGTTTGGAGCACAGGTTTAAGAGCAGCTCAAAGGTCCTGGTCCTTGGAGTGCTGCTTGCTGGAAGCCTGAACTTCAGACATGGTGTAAAAATGGAGGCTGTGGTGTAAAAACAGCTTTTTTTCAACACTGAAAAATAATAGCTTTAACAGGAGAGCCTCCATCACTGAGTTACTCCACTGACATAGTTATGATGAAGAGGTAAATTGGTTTCTATATTTTAGGAGACAAAATTTTTAAGTCAAAAGTACAGCTTGTTTTTTGAAAATAAATCTTACTTTTGAGCACAAAAAACTTCTAGCAGGTTTTGCTGGAGAGGAAATGTTTTTTAGTTATTAAAAAATATACTTTCCAGCTCCCTTTGTTTCCTAGTTCTACAGAATAAAGTTTAATCAGATTATACATAGAGAAAAATTTAGGAATATATGTAAAACTTTGATTTTAGAAAAAAAATTGTTTCAAACTAACCTCTCCCCCCTAAATTTTATCTGCTTTCACATAAGGTACTGCTAGTCCCATAACTGCTAGCAGTCAACTAATCACATCTAATTATTTGTAAATGTTCATATTTTTATCACAGGGTTATATTCTTTGTTGGGTTAATACATTAAATGGTAAAGAACATGAAATGTTAAAAACTAATAGCAATGTTGAAGTAGTAAGAAACAAATGATTTAAACTTTTTTTTTTAAGAATGTAGTATGTCTATGCATAAACAGATGTGCAGACACATACACAGAGATATGTATAATGTAGCATAAATGTTTTGTTTTAAAAGAATTGGAGAAAGCTCCAAGCCTTGCCCTTTCCTTTATTATTATTAAAATGGCTTGCATGTCAAGATAAGGAACACCTTCTGTGTGGAAAATTAATTATGTGAAAACAATCTGTGTAAATAAAATCATCAATATAAAAGTCATCTGGTACTTTTATTGCTGCAGAGGGAAGAACAAAACAATTCTGTCCCCTGTAAAAAGGATTCTTATTCACATCATTTTAGCCTGACATATTATTATCTTTGTCTGAAATATTTTTATTACTTATGTTGTAAGTTCATCTTGGAAAGTTGTTTTGGCTCTGCACTGATTTCAATTTACCTAGTAAATAATTTCATTGTATGAAATTTTGACGATCTTTTTACTCAGTTATAATTAGGAAATCACATGGGAAATGTGAAACTTTGCCTGTAGCTGTTCAAGGCATTACATTTTTTCTAAGTCAGTTTTAAATACAGGAAAAGATGATGATGCATTTATTCTTTCCTGCAGTCTGATCTCTATTAATTTTTCTACTGTTATTTCTAAATTAAGTTGTTTGTTTTCCATTTTGCTGGTTATTATCAGAGGAAAAAGCCCCTGAACATTAAAATGCTGCAGCTAAAAACCCAAAGCCTTGATCTTATAGGAATTTGGATGCATTTTACTGTGTATAATTCTGTAATTCCTTCAGCTAAGTGTTGTTTTTCTGGTAAGCCCATACACAAATAACTTGGACCATGACCAGTAAGTTTGAATGTGTTTTGCCTCTTTTTGAGATAAAAGGGATAAAGTTTCAGCTTCTCCTTTTTTTCTGAAAACCATTCTTTAAAAAACATTTTTTTTTTCTTCTTTCTGAATCAATATATTTAAATATGACAAATTTATAGCTACCTCTAGCCAGATGGCATTGTTTTTCCTTTTAGTGTTGTGAGAAATGGCTTCAGACAACAGGACCAAGTAGCAAAGCACTGGTGTGTCCTGCTCTCTGTGGTATCCCGAAGGATCTCTAAGGGAGTGCACTTGCACTCAGGAGATTGTACAGATGAAAATCCCCATCCCAAACCCAAAACAACTGAGTGTAATTTGCTTTCCCATCTGCACTTCCAATCCCAGCAGGATGAAGTTCATAGCAGAACAGATGGAGTCACTAGAAACTATCACTGTTAGATTTTGAAATGATGACAGGGAGGTTAAAGACCAGCTCTCAGCAAGACAGACAGACACAAGCACTTACAGAGGAAACCAGGGCCCAGTGGGTAACTGTGGTGATGCCTTGAGAGCCTGCCTAGAACAGAGGCTAGACAGTGTTAAAGGAACAAAGTAGGTATTTATTAAAAAGTGGAGGCAGTGGAAACTTGTTACCCATGAAGAAAGATGGAATCACGAATTGCTGCTCCTGTGGGACCATCAGTTCATCTTGTTCGTTTTGCATCAGTGATAAAATTCCTCACGTGGAGAGGCACAGCTGAAGTCTGGGTGATGGCAGGAACAGCTGGAGATGTGCTCTGTGTCTCAGATATTTAAAAAGAGAGAATCAGCTTCTTTTTCCATAGTTCTGTAAAGGTCTAGAGCTGAACAAGAAAACAAGCTGTTGGTCATACTTTCCATCTGATCAGCAGGTTTAATGTGTAAAACAGGAAAATTCCTCTTCGTAAAATTATTCTCAAGCGTGTGTTAAGCATATTGTGTCATTTTTAGGATGACTGAAAAATTCTGAATTAAAACCAACCAACCAAGCAATCAACCAACCACCAACATGTTTATGTAAAACAAAACAGAAAAAAATATTTAGGTCTTGTTAATGATCCAGAGTGTTTTACTGGAACCTGTATCAACAAATCAAATGAAGGGAGGTTTGGAAATTTGACATGGTATGTAAACAGAGCTGTACCAGGGCAGATGGTAAGAAAATACTTTCTTCATCATTTTTGAAAGAGAATGGGAAAATCCAGTGTGAAGTTACTTTAACTTTAATTTTTATTTTGGTTTTCTTTTGCATTGCCTGGAAACGAAGTTTCCAATATAACACCGTCTTTCCATAGTGTCTGTATGATAATGTTCCTGACAAATACAAACCAGGTAGGGCCTGGATGGTCAGATAAGGTCTAAAACTTTACTGACTGTGTGTGTCTTCAAGTTTTGCATTTTAGAAGATAACTCTAGTCACCAAGATTATTAACCAAATCTGACTGGGGGATGTCACATATTTTTCTTATTTTTACCTCTCTGATTTCTTGAATGTGTATGTTCGCTGTGGTATATGAAATATGGGTTTGTTGGTAGGCATTTGGAAATATTCTGCAGCTGAATTTTATATCTATAATAATTTGCTAAATAAATTACAAAGGGCTCCTTTTTGTAGCATATTTAGCTACCCCCTAATTGCTGCACATGGAACTTTTATCATCTGGGAGATACCTGCTTTATTTTTTTTCACAAATTAGATAGCTTACATTTTTAAGGGTGAGTTTAAAGACCAAGGAGTATATTAGTGGGTGTATTTGAAAATACTACTTGCTTTTTTCTATCCATGGCAGTAGCATTAGTTTTAAGTGCAGATGCCTACCATGTGGATTTTATTTTTGCATTCCTTTTCCTCTCTATTTGCATTTTCTCAAAAATGTGACCAGATGTCTCAAACAGTATATTTCTGTTTTGAGTTTTTAGTTAAATACTATTTAGTTACTGACATTGTTTGCTTTGAGATAGAGCTTTGTAGTTTTTGCAGTTTGGAAAACATGAATAAAGATGATTCATCTGCTTCTGTTGTAGAACTGGAGTAACACATTTGAAATGACACTGTGCTGAGAGCTGCTTAAATTCATGCCACTGCATGACAGTACACTGTCAGATCTGGCAAGTACTTCATTATAGCATCTTCCAGATCCAACTCTATTTTTAACTGAGGCTTTAAGGTGCGTGAGAAAAAGCATCTGCTAGAATGAATTGCTGGACAACTTAATTGTTTATATTTATTGTTCAACAACATGATAAACTCCAGATAATGAGAAGAAGTAGAAATGTGCAAAGATCAGTTATGAGCTGGAAACTTTTTGGCGCTTTGGAGTATTCCTTTGGCTTGGCATCTGAGTCTGCTTACTGTGAAATCCAGAATAAATGCCTTTAAATTTAAATGTGTACTGCCTTTCAGACTGTAGTCAATTTGTCTTCTGTTATAATATTATTCACCAGTTACTGAAAAATTCCTTGGAGTTACTGTTACTCTGGCTATCCTTTCTGTTTATGCTGTGAAAACTCTGTTGATACTCCCAAATTCTTGCAAAGCAATAGAATCCTTTGAAGTTTTTGCATCTTCCCCCAAATACGGCAATTTGTTTAGTGATATTTTAACCTTCTGTTTTGTTTTTACAGTCTTGAAGATTGATGTTCAATTTTTCCTCTTTATCTCCCACATTATTTTGAATTCTTTCTTGTCCTTGGTGTCAAGATTCTATTCAGCCTTCAAACTTGACTAACTTTTGCTTGCCAGCGAATAATTCCTAAGATTTCTAGTCCTTCTGAATGTCCTGCGGTAGACCCAAAATGTAATACAGTCTGAAAGGGCTCAGAGTCTTTACTTTTAAAATAGCCACAGTTTACTTCTATTTTATGCTTTGTAAAAAGATATCTTGTAAGTTTGAGTGTGTTAGGTGTCACATGGCAATACACAGTATTGCAGTTGTCTGTCTAACAAGACCAAGGTTGACAGAAAACAGTTTGAGAAATAGAAATACCCAGATATCAACCTACCTTCTCCTTGTCTTTTTTCTTTCTCACTCCCATTGCTTGCTCAAAGTCTCTGTTGCTGCTGCTCCCACATTTCATGTTACTTTAATCCTGTTGGGACATTTTTTAAAAGAGAAGTTTTAGCTTGCTTTTGCCTACTGTGATATGTTTTTGCACAGTTTCACATGGTTTGGTGTAGACTTGCTTCAAAGGATTTCTAAGTTGCTTTGTCACATGACACTTGCTCTTTCAGTCTTCTGCTTCTTGCTTTTGTTTTGTTTTCTGCCTGTGGTTTTGTTTTTGCTCACCATGCACAGGAGATGGGGTGACATGGGTTGACATAAGGGGGGACAACTTGGCCTTTAAGACACAAATCTATACCAACCTCACCATCTGTGAGTGCTCCATGCAAAAAGGAGCAAACATTCACCCCAAGTACGCAATCACCAGCACAAAGAATCTGCTGCTGACAAGAGGAATATAATGGAACTAGAGGTGGTCAGACACATGTGTGAAAGTGTTTATGTGACAAAATAAATTAGGAAAACCATAACAAGGCAAGCCCAGCAGGAAATCACAGAGTCTGTATTTACTTCATGTCTCCGTCTGGCGTTAGAGGAGGAAGGTGGCCTCTAACTGCTACAGAAAAGGCACAAAACTCAGATTACAAATTTGTGCCATATGTTTTCTGATGCTTGAA
The DNA here is from genome assembly GCF_001522545.3 of Parus major. Taxonomy (NCBI): domain Eukaryota; kingdom Metazoa; phylum Chordata; class Aves; order Passeriformes; family Paridae; genus Parus; species Parus major. The sequence goes on along the minus strand of NC_031777.1, from coordinate 19,262,465 downwards.
TATAACATTTTAACAAATTTGGGTGTGGAGGTTTTACTGCTTAATGAAAGGCTGTCATGGAGATCATCAGGTTTCTAACAAAGCTGAATCACGAGGGCGTGATCAGCGAACTGATGAGCGGAACGCAGGTGTTTGGAACAATTGCCCTTTGCTTGATTTGCTTTGGTGATGTGATTTACATCTTGTGCAAGAACTTTCATAGATCTCTCTTGAGAGCTTCTCTATGCCAGCAGCTGCACTGAGTGCCTTTTCACAATAGCACATTTCATGTGTTTGGTGTGGCTGGTTCAGTAAGCATATTTGCTCCTTTTTGTAAACTTAAATCGTCTGCTCCTTCCAACCAGCTGTGAAGATACTATCCTCAACTAACATCTCTCTTTTCTGTAGGGACCAAAAGGAAATGAAACTCCAATGAGAAAAATGTCAAGACAAACTATTTTTTCCTTCTGTTTGACATTCTCTCTTCTCTGAATCTGTCTTTTCTCCCGTTCTTTACTCTGCCCTTCTTCCCTGTTTCATTTTAATTTCCTGTTCCTAGGTGTTACAGTAGAAGTTGTGACTGTATTCAGAACCAATGAAGAGTGAAAAAAAAGGAGGAAAAAGATGGTATAACTTTTGCATGGTATGTGTATATGTATATAACATAAATATATATGTATAAATTTTTTTAATTTTAATTTTTCCTTTTTCTGAGCAGCAGAAAGAAAAAGGTAATTATATATATTACATAGATACAGAAGATAGAGAGGGTTTTCAGTAGTTTGGTACTGTGTTTGTGTTTAATACACACAGAGACTGCTGGGATACTGTCTTCCTCATGATAAAGGTGGGGCTTGATGGCCAGTCCTCACTTTTGCTCTGCCCTGATTCAGATCCATGTTTCCCTGGGTTTTAGTGCACTCTCTGGGCTTTGGCATTCATTTCTTCATGCTATTTTGGCATAATTCCTATGTATTAAGTCTTAGAGCTAATAATATATTGATTATAATTAATTACTTACTAGTGTATTTTTTATTTCTAGTGGATGTAATGGATAGTTACACGGTAATGCTGTGGTAGAGAATATGAGGCAATATGGTGCTGTTTTGAAATAATGTCTTGAAACTGTGCAAACACCTGCTTCCTTCTAATTATGAAAAAAACATGAGTTATTTTGTTTTTTGAATCTTTGATTTCAATGCTCTCGCCTGGCAGTGGTTCAATACGTTAGAATAGATACTTCCAAAATGATTGGAAATTGCTTCAAAACATCTCCAGGTAATCTTTTCTCTTTGCTATGAATTAAAAAAAATTGGAACAAGTTCAATATGTTCAACTTTAAAAAAATCTTCAGAGAAAATGTCTAGGACCCTTGGCAATCTGCTTGAGCTGCCAGAAAGGTAAGTGGGGAGCAAATACAAAAAGTGAATTTGGATGTCTAATTGTTGTAGTAAGATAAAAATGGAATAAAATATGAGGAGAAACCTATAGATTGCTGAGAATCAGTGAGCATCAAAGCACGCAGCACAAATCTAATTGTGTGGTTTTGCCATGCTCATTGCTAGTTCTGTCCTTACCAAAGATGAGTTGAGGCAGGGAAAGGTCTGGAGGAGAGAATTAGGGCTGTGTAGGAGGGCAAGAATTGAGAGAGCTCTGTCCTGTGATGGCTCTGTGATGACTGACATGAGGAGGTGGGCAAAGAAAAAACATCAGGAGGACCCAGTATTGATTTGGAATTCAAATTTGTTTGCTTTTCTTAGCCCTGGCTATAGTACACTCATTTGAGTATGTCCTGCTTGCTTGAGACCGAAGAAGCAGTTTCTATTTGTCATACACAAATCCCTGTATGAATAATCTCAGTCTGAACAGAAATTTTGATTAAAATTAAATTAATGATATTTCTTGTTCTTCAAAGTCTTAGACACACTGTATATCTTAATACTGTGAGTCATGTCTTATATCCACTTAAAAATACAGAATAATTTTAGAAAGGATGTTCAGCTTAAGAATACCATTTTTCGTGTTTTATATTATCTTTCTTAGGATCAGAGCAGTAGTTTAAAATAATATTTTTGGGAAAAGGGCTATTAACTTATTGGTAAAATAACAGTTTCTGTACCTTAGAGGTGTTTTCTCTTACATGTTGTGGAGGAAATTCCGACATCATTGCATAACATTGATTTAGGATCACTTATGCAGGAGGAAAATTTTAGACCAGTAGAGTTTCAGGAAGGATTCAGAGGTCTCACAGTAAAGAAACTAGGCTCATTTACTGAATTTTATGCACTATTACTGGCTTGAGAAGTGGAAGATAGGTTTTGTCATGGGTGAAGAAACCTCCACTCTCTCAGTGAATTAAGATAATGGTTTCACACATCTTGTCTCTGAAAGAACTAGCTGGATGCAGATTAAATTTGGCTTTCTAATACTTCAGACTGTATTCATAAAGCCTTACACACATGCTTTACATGCTGCAAGAAAACAGTTTGTGTATTATTCACTGATGAGGAAACTCATCTCATGGAAGTGCTCTATTCAATAAAGCCACCAGGGTAAACAAATGAACACATCAAGACCTAATGAGCAACAAGACCAAACCAGTTATTATGTCATTAATTAGTAAGGATTAGACTAAGAGGTGATAAAGTGTTTTTCACCAGCTTATCATAAAGCTCTTTGCAAGTCAGTGTCCCTTTTCCTCAGAGAGACACTGGTGTGCTGAAGGTCAGCCACATTAAATGGGAAACTGAATACAGTTCTGCTGGGGCCCAGTCCTGTGCCCTGGGCATATACAGCTCAATTACACTGACTGACCTTTTCTAGGAATATTGCTAAATATTATGGATTGCTGCTGAAAAACATTTTGACTTTATAAGTCAATTCCATTTCAAATTCTTTTTTCACAATCAATAATGTTTGGTTTCAAATTACTGTGAAATTACTTTTCAGCTTTGGTCAGAATATTCAGCAGTGGAAAAACGATCTTTCATTTATTTCAGAGGAGTTTCAAGATGTCACAAGTTGACATGGAAAATCCAGATGTTTTTAATTCTGAAAATTGAGAAACAGATTTTGAACAGGAAAGTTATCTTGTTTGGTGTGCATCCTCAGGAAGAAGGATAGCAGAACATTCCCCAGTTCTCTGCCAGGCTGTCATTTATACAAAAATATGAGCGGAAACAGTTTTGGGGCATCTGTGCAGAGCTTTAGGAAGATCTTGAAGAAATCAGAAGAAAATAAATAACCTCCACAACTCTCCCATCTTTATCAACTATTAAATCCTCTATCAGAGATCTCAGAATAAATCAGATAATTTGCATTCTTCATAACCTTTCTTAAATAGACATAAGAGGAACTACAGATATGACCTACCAAAATACAATCTCAAAAATACACACAGTAGTCAGGAAATGCTAATTTTAATTTCTGCAAGATGTATATTTTATTTATTTTATTTTTACCGCTCTCTGTGCTGTGATGTACTTGCATGCCATGCTCAGCAAACATTCTGGGATTTTGACCCAAGTGTGGAGGAGAGCACTAAACCCTCAGCTTTGGTGGTAGCTGACATAATGGTCCACTTGAGATTTGAAGCAGAAAACTTCATTGGAGGACAAGGCTGCATATTGCAACAAGGTATGTGATATTTCCCTCAAAAATTTGAGTGGGAATCTGCTATTTATGACTATGTAAGGATGTGGCAAAGGGTGTGAGGGACCAAGAGTAAACAAACATATTGCCATGAGCTCTGACCTTAGGATCCTGATGGAATGGTTTTAATCTGAATTTTATGTGTGCAAATTCTCTCTTTTGGGGAATGTTGCCAACCTTGATCTTTAGGAAGAGTATATGTCATTTTCCTGCTTTCTAACATATGAATGTCTAGTAAAATTATAACCCAGTGTTGCTTGAGTAGGGAGTTTCCTTTTAACCTGAAAATATTTTTAGAAATCTGCTTGAAATGCATGATTAAAAGTGGTGGCAGTTTTATCAGATGAGAATATTATTTCATAATGATGTTTTATCTTTGGGTAAATCCTTTGTCCTTGGATTTCCTCCAGTGCTCTGTGGTTTTCTTTTCATTCTGAAGGGCTCTAGAGACACATCAAAGCCATGACATATGACTGTGATTTGCTGTAATTAAGCAGGACTTTGGTATATTCAGTGGGCAAGTAGTTGGCATGATTGAGATGCTACCGTTCCTCTCTTGAAGAGAGCAGGAGCTCTGGGCTACAATCTGGCATGTGAGTTAATCAGGGTAAGGCATGGGTGGGAGTGAGGGGAGAGAAGGAATTTTTTTTGTCTGGCTGAAGGGAGAGGTCCTTGCAAAGGGGCTGCAGAGGGGAGCAGCCAGCCCCCTCCCACAGTGAGTGTGGGTCTGCTGGGAGGCTCTGTCCTGCCTCACATCACAAGTGTCCTTGTTTCTGTGTGTTTCATTTTCCATTCTGGTCACTGAAGTCAAGAGTCATGGAGCTGCTCTTTCTCCCTTTTGGCTGTGACTGTTTCTGCTTGGTCTTGGGTGCAGCTGAGGCTTTTGCTGTGCCTGGTTCTGCTGCTCAGGTGCTTCACTTGTGGTTTGCTAGAGCCTGAGAGAGGACGGTGCTGCTGACATCCCTTCTGGGCTCTGTTTCAGCAGCAATATGTGATGAGCTTCTAAAGATGGGTGTGAGCACCTGAACCCCACACCTCAGTGAGACAGAATGGAGCATGATAAAATCAACCTGTTTAAAACTTCTAATGAGCCAGGAAACTATGACACAAAAGAACAAAAGTAGTTTGCCAGAAATGAAAGGTGAGAGTTCTCTTTTTTATCTTATATTCTCAGTGCAATTTTTTTTTTTTTTGGTTGCAGAAGAGTAGCATTTCTGTAGAAAAATCCAATTTTCAGCCTATCTCTTTAATCAGAATGGCCGTAACACAATCTTATTTCCCAATTGCTGATGATTTTTTTTCTTTTAGTTCTCATCCAAGTCTTCAGTAGATTTTTTTTTTTTCTTCTCCATAAGTAAAAATTCTCACTGGCAGTCCCTGAAAAAATGTTGCTCTTATACTAACATGTAAATTATCCTTAACTATCTGCTCTAGTGCTCAATATTTCTTGTTGATAAATATTCCAGTGTTTTCCTGCTTTGAAACTTGTAGGCATTACCCTGCGAATAAGTGAATTTCACATTACTGCTCTTTGTCGTGCTCATCAGTGGAAGTACCAAGACTGACATAGTTGAACCAGAAGTCCAGGCACTTTCCTTACCATTCCCCTGTAAATTTTGAATTCCTAAACCAGTCCTGGAATTGTTGCACACATCCTAGTGCTCAGCTAAGAAAGGGTATTTAGTGTGTTCCAGTGTTTTCAACCCCACTTGAGTCCAAAGAATTTGTGATGTACCCTTTAGACGTTTTGCTGTTTCATTCAAACAAACAAATAAAAAAAAAAGAAGAAAAAGAAGTTAACTCAGATAACCTGGGCAGTCCTTTCTTCCATGTGTGTGGAAAGGTGAAAAAGTAGAACATCCAAATGTCTGTTTGAAAATGCTGGAGGAGGTGAGGAATTTACGTGTATAAAGCTGTGCTATCGTGTGCCTTGAAAAGCTCACTTGACCATTTTAAGTAACACTTGAGTAACACTTCAACAAAATATTTTCCAGCTGTTATTTCTGTCTCTTCACTTCAAAATGTTATTTCTAGCAATATTATTCAACAATTCCATTGTATGCTGTGAAAACCTCTCATGTCTCATGTTCTGCTCCTGCAACTTTTCATTTTACCTACTGTTTTTGCTTTTTCTAGGGAATCAGGAAATAATGTAGGTAGGAAGAGAACTCAGGAAGTTGCTTAATCCAAACCATCATTCTAAGTAGGTCTAACTTTAGATTTGGTTGTTTTGGGCCTCGCACAGTCAATTTCTGATTATCCTCAAGGATGGAAATTGTAACCTCACTGTAAAGTGCTCTTTGATTTCTGTGGTGCAGAGCTTGGGCTGAATGTCCTTTAGGAGAAAAACCAGTCTAACACTCAATGTTCATGTGGTTACCAAAGCTGGGATTTCTGTGGTGAATCAGTGGCTTGGGAAAGACCTCAGTAAGAAGCTGTATTTTCAAAACTGTTGGCCTCAAATGGCATGTTGAAAAAGTGGTACTCAGGACTCAAGTGATGTTTTCCTGAAAAGAAACAATCAGTACTGAATAATTTAATCATTAATAACTATCTCATCAGTATTGCTGCCGTGTGGTCCACTAGCACCAAATTTTTCTGAAAAGCCAGTTTTTGTGTATGTCCCAGTAAAACTGTTCCAGTTCATGTTTGAACTTTGCAGACTTTGGTTTCAGTGGGATGTTGCTGTAATTTTGAAGAGCATTTTGATGTCTGTCTTTACTGACAGAAATGAACTTGAAAAATAAGGCTAAATGGATTGAATAGTAGGACACTGCCCTGTAATACTGTAAGGTTAAAGCACTAGGATGTGTTTTTTTTTTTCCTTTATTTTTGGTAGGATGTATGCTGGTTGTACCCATCTGGAAAGATCTCAATGCAGTTATCTATTCAGGGTTTATTTCTACTGGCTACGTTTATGCATCTGAAATTGTTTTAACACATTTTAGCTCTATAAATACTGGTGTACTATGTGTATATAGCATATTTGATTTAATAAATCTACTTCTACGAAGTTACTGTAAATTTCCATTTACATATCCAGCTCTCCTAAACTAAGCTATGATAATATATCTTTTACAGAAGAACTAAGGCAAATGATAACACATTGGAAATGGTGTTTTGCTTCTTCTATGCTGCCATAAAGCAAGAGATGGCAAAATTACTTCAGACACAGAATCTAATTTTAATAAAAGTTAATAATATATGTTTGGTGATATCTTTGCTCTTCGAAAATCACAGCATATATCTGAGATGATGTTTCAAAGGTAAAACACAAATTTTACTTTCTCATGTCTGTTTTGGAATTTGTTGTTTTCAGATGCTCTTTTTAGCATTGGACAGGGTTCTGTGGAAACAAACTTATTTCTTAACATTTTTCCTCCTGGGAGAGCTTTACATCATCAGGGTACCAGTGAAGGGTGGGACTGATCATCTAATGTCAGGAAACTCATTTAATTTTACTGTGACCTGTAGTGTGGGAAATGCGTAGTCATATTGTTTCCTGATTTCTCTGTCCTGTTGGCCTCCTCCCAAAACAGATTTAGGAAGAGCAGATTCATCTGGAAATGTACTTTTTCTTGTTGTCTTTGTTTTGCCAAATTTTCAATTAAAAGTGTTCAGCAAGCCAAGAAACCTGCCTCCCTTCTACACTCCCCCCCCCCTTTTTTTTCTTAATATTTATAATGTTTTTGCTATTTGCAATATTTTTGTACTTATATAGCCTCACTTTATGCCTACACACATAAATATTTGAGAATATTTTCCATGTAAAAACCTGATAGAAATAGTTCATAATTTTTAGAGAATAGAGAGAGATGCCAAAGCTCCTCTAATGGGGCAGCTATGGAGTTTATGCAAGAATGAGATTCCAGTCCTGAAGAGCAGAGCAGGCCTTTAAATGTGGATTTCTTCCACTCCATATGAACAAACTACCACGTGGAATGTATAAATCAGTCTTATCAGGAATCTCTCTCTTTTAGAAGAATGGATTTGACATTAATAAATATCAAAACCCTAAAATCTATAGTGAATGATACTCTCTCCTTCTTCCCCCATAATTTTTTGGCCCTTCCTAGGAAAATGGGAAAGCTTCCTTGAGGTAATTCAGTTTCATAGCATTGTTAAGAGCACTGCTTTAAAAGCCAAAGCATGTGATAACTGCCTCAGTTACAGCCTGGGACTGGTGACTTTCACTGTTAAATGAGCAGAGAAAAATGGATTTTTCACACACAAAAGAAAGCTGCATAAGTTAGACCCTATCTGGTGAAAGACTCGATTTGATCACTGAAAAGCTATTCAGGTATTCTCTGTTCATTTACTTGTTAGTTTTTGAGGTAGAATTAAGTCATATGAACCATTGTGCTTCCTGTAGGAACCAGAGCATTTCCAAAGAAAGGGACCTGAATGTGAATCTGACCTATGGCCCTTCTTGAGGTTTAAATGAGAAAAAAGAAACCATGATCCCCTCTGTCATCTTGAAAATGTTTAGAACTGAGATGTACTCATGAAGTCCTTTCCCTCTGCACCTTGAGGAGAAAGGGTGAATGGGCTCTTTGTGTTATCTCTGAGTGGGATCCTAATAGTGTTTAATATAGTGGTAAAATGTATACTGAGCAGGGAGGAGGGATAATTTTTCTACCATGTGTGATGTGAGACACATTGGTTAACATCAGGGAACTTGCCACAAAAAGTACAACTAGAAAATTGAAGGTAAAAAGGAAAATGAGCTTGCTGGGACTGGCATTGTAACACTCACTGGCAAGTGCACAAAGGAAGAGTATTGCCTAAAACACTCCTTGGAAGTGAGGAATTGATGCTCTACTTGAACAGTCTTCCAAAAGATGGCTTATGTGAGGGGTTAGAGCAAAGTAAGTGGCTTTGACAAAATTTCAACTTACTGTTTTATGCAGAAATAATTAAAGAAGGGAATAAAACAAATACCATCCACCCAGAATTAGACAGAGTTTCATTGTAGAGAAAATAAGACTCTATTCTATAGATTAAACTATAGGCATTTACTCAGTGAATTGCCTATGTAGCCAGATGAAAGATGCATATAGGATATTTGGGTTTAATAATTCTATTTCTAAGTTACTGTAGAGTTCCACTAATGCGTACAGTTCTCCTAAACTAAGATGTGATAATATATCTTTTATAGAAGAACTGAGGCAAATGAGAACACATCAGAAGTGCTGATATGCTGCTTTCACTAGAAAACCCACATATCCTTGAGGAGGAACTGGATCCAAGGCCACAGTCTAGCTTTTTTATAAAAAGCATTTCCATTACGGACGTTTGGGGAGTAAGAAAGGAATCTATGGAATTAAGGTTTAGTGCTATAAAGGGAAGGACTGAGAAGACATTTTTAGAACTTAACAGTGTTCTGAAGCTCTTCATTCTGCAAGATATCTGGAAAGCATATTTTTGAAAGCAGTGATTAAACAGATGTAATGATGATCCTTCTTGGGCAGCCGTTTAGCTGTGAGGAATGGGACAGCATATACTCAAAAAGTGAGGCAGAGGCATGCGCTTCTCCAAATATTGACCCCAAAACATTTCACTTAAAACTCTGGTCTCTAGTTATAAGGAATCACAGCAACTGTGTGTTTCAAACTGTTGGATTTTCAAAGTAATTTTTTGTTTCTCTGGCACAATTAAGTCATATTTCTGAACAATCAAGACGATTTGTTTTTGTAGAGAAGTCATACATTAAAGTGCTGTACATTTGACTGTGAAGACTGGATCCCAGCAAAGTAAATTGCTGCAGTACTGGGGTTTCCACTAAGCTTTCCAAACACAACTCACAGTATTATATCCTTTATTATTACAATAATTATTGTTATTACTAGTAGAGGTAGTAGTATGCTGTGACTTTCTGATGTCTTGTTGAAGTTGTTTATTTCAGTCTTCTTGACTATAAACATATTGGACAGAACAAAAAGCAGTCTGAGACTGAACCTCACGTTTGGCAAGGGGAATATTATGTAGGTATAGATATTTCTCAGGCACCTCACACAGCCAGATCAAACAGACAACACTAGAAATGACTTTCACCATGGCTCTGCCTCACTCTTAGCCACACCAATTCGAAGTATTCAAGAGGACAATATGAGGCCACTTTTGACGTGTTTGCTTCATGTCTGAAATTGGACTGGTTTGTCTTTATTTTTAATACTGGCAATCCAAATGGCACGGTGATGAGCAGGGGTGGTTCCCTCAATTGCAATGATGAAATGTTTAGCATGCCCTAGGAACACCTGCTGTGATGGAGTGGAGTGTGCTGTCCTTGGACTCTGAGCTCTGCTCTTGCCTTTCTTGAGGTTCTTGTCAAAGGAGATTGCCCAAGATTTGGTTGAATCGAACACTAACAAAAAATGATGCCTTTTCTCTAAGCACTGTCAGCCAGGCAGCTAAACAGGTTAATGTGAGAACACTGTGAAAAGAGAGTCTGTCAAGAGAGTAAGGACATTTATTGCAATTTAGGAAGGATAACTTTGAAACATTGAAACCAGAGAGTTCCCTGTCTCCCATATTTGATCCACATTAAAGGACCATTTCAATTTCAAACGTGTTTCAGAGATCTATTAAAATGATGTGCCAGGAACCAAAGACAAAATCTTGAGTACATAAATGGAAAGACCTTTTTTTATTCCTGTAACTGCCAGCCTAGAAAATTAATTTTTGGCCCTGGAAGTCAAACCATGTTCTTTATTTCTATTTCATTACCAGTTATAAGTGGTTAGAAGATCAAATTATGCTCCCACAAAACTGTGTAACCTTTTCTCATGGTCTGGTAGCATCAAAGCAGAAGCAAAACTGGGCTGTTACCAGGCAGCACCTCTGATAGCACTGCAGAATAATAGATACCCTGGAGGAACAAAAGACTGGTACTCAGTGGAATTAGAAATGGCCTTAGGGCTACAGTGAAGTTGTGGGACTATTTTAAGGCAAAGATTAGGGAAATAACTGGTAACTATACTGCTGCAAGAATACTGAAAAATAAGCTGTTTTTCATAGAGAGATGCATATATCTCCAAGATTTTATATTTTGCCCTTCACATGCACACTTACATACATGTAACACTTGGTACAGGCTTCTGCACACTTCTACTGTTAATGTGATAGTCAAGGGCTCCAGGCTGCAGCTCAAAGTGATGGCTGTCTCAAAAGGACATTTCTTCCAGAGGGTGCTCTGTACCCTTCCCTTTCTAGCACATTTCCCTCTGCTCTCCCCCAAGAACCACCTTTCTGGGGCTTTAGTGGAGCAAGTTGTTTCAACAAGTACCCAGATCTGTTCCCAGCTTTGTTTAAAACCCTCAAATCAGAGTCTAAATACCCCAGCAGTGCCTAAGCTCTGCTTGCCTGTACTAGAGGTGCTGAAGAGGCTCTAGAGTGTAAATGGTGCAACTGCTCCAGTCAGCTGCTTCCCACAGCTGTGCCAGGTGCAGGGACACAGGAACTGGGAGCTGCTGCTGCTTTATTTGTTCCCAGCCTCAGGAAGGATTTCTGTGATGGATGTTGCTGGAATTAATGCAGTTGTTTATATCTGTGGACACAAGCCACAAAAGACCATCATACACCACCAGAGCATGAGGATATTTATATAAATATATATCATATAAAAAATATTTATATATAATATAAAACTATATTAATATATTAAAATATTTATATAAATATGTATACACATGTATGTGAGTATGGATACATGTGTTTAAAAGGCAGACTGTAGTTTTAATATGTTCCAGTGTTTCTGAAAAGCTGTGATAGTTTTTGCAAGAAAGCAGAATAATCACAGCAGAACAAAGTAATAGTAATTGATATTATACAATATTTTGACAGGCTGATCTTCACTGAAAACTCAGTCAAGATGTTCAGCTTTCATTCTGATTTTCACCAACTTTTGCTGATTTCTTGGTAGAGTACTTATTAATTTTTGGGGCATTACTCTTGATTTGTACTAAGGAGAGATAGTGCATTAAGAGTAGCAGGTTAGCCAAGAAGACTTTTCATTTAATTTTTAAATTTTTAATTTTAGTTTTTTTAATTTTAGTTTTTTTCATTTAATGTTGATCAAAGATCAGAGTACTACACTGTACCATGGTACTGTGGTGCCAGGTGTGGATTCAGGGTGTTCTCCAGCTTCCTTCCTCTCAGATGCAAGCTTGTGCTGCTCTTCTCTGTTGGTGTGGAAAGTCTCTGTTGACAGATATTATTCTCTCAATGGAAGACCTATGATAAAAACATCATTAAGTGAAATGGTCTGCAACATATTGCTGTGTGCAATATGATATAAAGCCTTGTATCATTCAAGACATTACAAAAAGGAATTAGTTTCAGTAGTTTCAACAAAATGTTAGTTCTAGCTGCCAGTGTCAGACAGTCATTTTGGATAACTCATGGTCTTGTTTCTGCAGCAGAAGAGAGCTCTGGGCCTGGAATCCTGGAAGCTGCTGGTGATGGAAAAGGTTGTCTTGGAAATTTCTGGGATTTTTTTTCAAATTAAAGTTTCTGGGAATGGAATTTAGTTTGTGGCTGAAACTCATGTCTCAAACAGGCAGAAAATGTTATAGGTTCTCTAAACAAGTTCTTTCAGGTCATCTAACTTTCCCATTGAAAATCAAAGCTCTCTTCAGAACTACCTGAAATTGAAAGCATTTTTCCCTTTCAAAGAAAAAAGTAATGGTTTTTAAATAACAGGTGTTTAAATCCTTTTACTGGTACCTTTATGGATATTATCCTCAAGAAAAGCCTGAAGTGATTTAATTGCATTTTTTCCTTCTGAAGTGCAAAAATTACATAGTGCCATTTCAATGTTTATTTTATACTTCTCTGAAGCTACCTTTGGTTTGTGGTCCAGTTTGGACACCATAGTTCACAGAGATAGCCAGACAGACCCGTGGTTATTTTACATTTGATGAAATAATTTTATATACAATATAATGTATATATTTTATATAAAATTATTTTTCCATCCTTATTGCTTAATTTTGCCATTGATTTTATTATATTTAATCGATTTATATTGATTTAATTTTGCAATTAATTTTGCAGAGACTAACATAATTTATTTTGCCTCTTAGCAGATGGCTGGCAACTAATGCAGAGCATTTAAAGCCAAAGTTCTGTCTCTAATACACCTACCTCCACAGCCAAGCAGCAGAGACAGCACAATGACATAAATTTATCTGGATATATGTGTGGTCATTTCTGCCCAGCTGCTTCACAGCCTCTTGGCTCCTTGGTGTGTTACTGTGCAAGGGCTCCTCTTGCTGTTCATACCTAAAGCTTTTTCTTTTTTTCTGTGATATCTGCTTTCAAGATTACATAAATTCCATCACCAAAGAGTTTTCTTAGCAGTTAGTTATAGAGAAATCAGATGGAGGGCAGTATTAAAAGTATTGCTTAACATATCCATATTTGCAAATTGCAAAAATCCCAGAGAACTCACAGTAAGGAAAACTTCAATTTCTCAAGGGGGCCACCCTCAAGAGGGTGAAGGAAGAGTAAGTGGGGAGACAACTTAAGAGAAAAAGTAATTTAGAGAGGAAAAACAGAATGGTGCATAAGATATAGAAAGAGGAGGATTTCAGGGGGAAGTGAGAAAATATCATCAATAAATTTTCTTTGCAATAGTGAATGATCCTGGTTCAGATCTAGATCCAGGTGAATTTTGCTGACCTTGGAATGAACCAATGAAGCACAGCTTCTGTGGAGGTTTGCTGATTTTTTTAGCTTTGAATTTCTCCCTCTCCATGATTTACATTCAGAGTGACCTGAAAGCTCCAACTCAGACTCTAACAAACTGAAGACATGAAGCTGGGTTACTGATTGTAAGCATATGAGGGTGCTGCATGTACTCCAAGTTCAAGTAAACACACAGCTTGATTCATCGTGACTTACAAATCCATGGAAGAGCTCCAAGAATTCTTTAAAAAAAAAAAAAAAAAAAGGAAAACAATGAAAAAAACCAGGGCTAATTTTCAGATTTGCCGTGAAATCAAGGAAAATTTCTTTTAGACTTAGATTTCCTAGGAGACTTGCACTTTATAGAGCCTCCTGTGCTTAGGACTGTAGAAGCTTCCTACTGATGTGTGTGTGAATTAATCCTGCTGAGAGGAATGTGCAGCCTTTAGGTTTGAATTTAGTACTGCTCAAGTTCAGCAGGCCCAGTAGCAGCATTAACAGTGCCAGGAGAGCCCTGCAGGGGAAGATGTTTCCTCCCCTCTCCTACCCTTTGTTGGATAGTCATTCATCTCAAGAGAGAATACAGAGCTAAATTGACTTTGGTCTAATATTTGCACATTTAATGCTTGTGCTTTTCTTGGTATTACAAGCTCTTTTACGGGTCAGAAATTTAAGAGCTGATATGCCATGAAAATATCATAACTTGGTTCCTCAAAGCTGTATGAATAATTTTTTTCCCTTAGGAAAGGAGTGAGTTAGATTTCATTTTTTAGAGAAAACTCTTAATTTGCATTACTGGAATCAGCCAACATCCCCAGCAGTCTGAAAGGGATGTAGAAGTACACTGATTGCATTAAATGATAACTGTGCTTTTTAGCTATAACTGGTTTTGACAGGTTATCTATCTACAAAAAATTATTTCTGGTTTTACAGATCTAAAATGTATTTCTCTTTAATGAAGATTAAAGTGTTTTCCTTTTGTATTCAAGTTGCATGTTGGGGTGATAATCAAGAACTAAGTTTCAGTGTGTCTGCTAAGTTTTCTGGAACTGCTCAAGGATGCATTTCTCATCCTTTAAAGAACGGCTGTTTTCTTATACCTCACATAAGCTTTTCTTTGTCCTGGATGATTTATGATCATCAAATCAGCCACACAAATGTTGGTAACAAATATAATGGCAAAGATGACCATTACAGGCTGAATTATCTATGTTTTAGCTGCAGCACAGATCAGAGAGAAGTTACAGACTGAAGTTGGAGAGGGTGAACCTGGCAGGCTTGGCATCCCAAAATCCTCAGCACTCAAGTCCATTTCTAGAAAGGATGGAAAGACCTGCAGTTTCTTTTCTTGCCATGTGAAGCAGAGAAGCCCTAAAGATTGTCCCCACAGTGTGGAATTAGAAAAACAAAACATTCTCTAATGAAATTTATAATGGTTTCTTTCTTTTTTCTCAACTGTTCTGGTTGTCACCATTTTGGAGCACTGGATGTTTATGGAAACAGGCATACCTGACTAATATGTTGAACATAAATTGTTGGTACTCTTTTGTTCAAGAGACACATTTGAAGTGTGATTGGTACCCTGTCCTATTCTGGAATATCCCCACACTTTACCAAATCAGCATCACTTCATCCTGAAATTATCCCAGCACAGCTGGGCTGAGATAGAGCTGTCCCTCATCCTGCTGGCACTCCTTGTTGTAGCATTTTACAGTTTTGAACATTTCCAGTCTGGAAACTAGGTGGTTTCTAGGCAGGAGTCTATATAGTTAATTCCTTGGCCTGCTTTGAGCCATCTTGATCTCACCTTTCAGGAAATTATTTTATGGAAAGTCCCCAGTTCCAGACCAGCAGAAACCTTAAAAAGAGCTATCCCTGTATCCTTGATGCAGCTGGGGGCTGCAGAGGGTCCCATGGAAGCCAGAGACTTGAAGAAATAATTCAGTTTCCTTGCTTGATGTCACTGTGCCCGATCATGTGGCTTTTGGGGAGAAAACACAGGAGATGAAACGATGCCAGGTCAAATATGCCTGCAGAAGCAATACCAAGAATTCTTGGGAAAACAATGACAAGCAAGAGATGCAAAACCTCATGATGGGAGAACAAGGAGGAGCTCTGCTTACCTGGTGTGTGACCGGGCAGCAGCCAGCCCTTGTGATGGGGAAAGGACTCCAGATGTCTCTCCCCGTGGCCATGGGTGTGCAGTGGCTACACTGGGGGGTGTGTGGCCATGTGGAGGCTGCAGTGAGGAGCAGCA
The DNA here is from genome assembly GCF_001522545.3 of Parus major. NCBI lineage: Eukaryota > Metazoa > Chordata > Aves > Passeriformes > Paridae > Parus > Parus major. Next base: position 19,246,891 of record NC_031777.1, on the reverse strand, counting down.
GCTTGTGCTTGTGGCTCTGCTGGGCCCGGGGTGTTGGGACAGCACAGCCACAATCTTGGCCTGACTGCCCCAGAGCCTGTGAACTCATCTGACAGATTCTGCTTTGTCTTCTGCTAACAGAAGGTAGCAGGGAGAAATAGATTATATATGTGTCCAAATAAAGTGGAACTAGAATATTGCAAGCTACATGTCGTGAATAAGGCAAGGATAGTGTATACCAGAGCACAGACAATATACCATGAGGGCCATCTTGTGGTCAGAGAAAGTTTATTCTCTGTGAGCATAGGAAAAAAAATATTTCCAGAAATTTTTTTATGTACCTGAAATATGGTTTGGGCTGGAAGGGACATTAAAGGTTACCTAGCTCCAACCTCCCTGCCATGGAAAGGGATGCCTTTCACTACTAGGTTGCTCTATCCAACCTGGCTTTGAACCGTTCCAGGGCTTGGGCATCCAGAGCTTCTCTGGACAAACAATTCCAGTGCCTCATCACCCTCACAGTAATGAATTTCCTTCTAATCTCTAAACCAACTCTTTCAGTTTAAAGAATTGACCATCACTACAGGTCCTGGTGAAAAATCCCTTTCCAGCTCTCTTGTGTCCCCTTTATGAGCTTAGAAACTGATGTTAGGGTCTCTTCAATGATGTTATGTGGATGCCAAATGCAAGAAGCAAACAGGGAGCACAGTGTCTGTGTGAAACTAAGTCACACAGGCTTCTCACTCTTGCCTGAGAAAGCATAAGAAAGAATCCAAACAATCATTGGTGAAAGACAGCAATCTTTGCAGGAGTTGTTTAGGATCCTTGTTGTTTAGTTTCAAGGAACAGTCAAGGGATGGTGTTCCACAATGATAGTGATGTGTAAGTTTAATTATCAATGAGAGTTTTACCTCTCAGACCTTCTTGAACATGTCTATAGAAGAAAAACTACAGTAATAAAACTTGCTGTCTTGGAGCTCTCTTGGACAACACAGCTAAGAGAGTCAATGTTGTGCTTCTTGCCATTCCTAATAAAGCGTGACAATGTTAAGGTGTCTTCTACAGGCTGAACACCCCCAACTCTCTCAGCCTGTGTTCCCAGGAGAGGTGTTCCAGCCCTCTGAGCATCTTTGTGAACTCATCTGCACTCACTCCAGCAGGTCCCTGTCCTTATGCTGGGGCCTCAGAGGCGGGTGCAGCGCTCCAGGTGGGGTCTCACGAGGGCAGGGCAGAGAGGTAGAATCTGCTCCCTCAGCCTGCTGCCCACGCTGCCTTTGGTGCAGCCCCAGCCACAGCTGGCTCTCTGGGCTGTAAATGCACCCTGATGGATCATGTGGAGTTTCTCATCTCCAAATAACCCCAAGTTCTTCTCCCAAGGGCTGCACCTGACCCATTGTCTGCCCCACCTGTGTTTGGGCTTGGGATTGCCCTGACCCAGATGCAGCACCTTGCACTTGCTGAACTTCTTGAAGGTTGTACAGGCCCAGCTCTCCAGCTTGTCAAGGGCCCTCTGGATGGCATCCCTTCCCTCCAGAGTGTCAAAATTAGAAATTGGTTCTGATTTGCTGTAACAAATGGAACTGCTCTGCTGCTGGTCATTAATTGGGTCATTAATCCTCAAGTGACATGCAGGAGGATTAGCTGTGATCCCATGCCAATAAACAAAGTAAGATATTCCATGGGTTGGGAAGGCTCTTGTAGATTGACTAGAGTCTGAGTTTTCCCTTGATGAATATTTTATGCCTATTTGCTTTGGAAATTTCTTTCATCCTCTTTTTGAAATCCATGGATTAAATACCATCACAGTGCTAGAATTAAGACTGCAATTATTTATTGTCAAATAACAGTTCAAACTGAGAATTAACATTCTTTTCATGGTTATCATATGATAAACCCACTCTGTGTGAGATAGAGCTCTCAGCTGCCCTCCTCTTTAGTTCTGTATCCCTGTGTTCTTGACAGACCAAAAATGGGGAAGTGAAAGGAGCACTGTCCATTCAAATGAAATGTATTATCCAACACACACATGGAAACTTGAATAAGGTCTTCTCTGTATTACCTGACCTATTCAGAATGACTCAATTTCCTTTTTTTTCCTGTGTGCTTCCCAGTGAATCCAGATGCCTCCCAAAGAACCCAGGAACTTTTCTTTACTGCTTTCCTAATGGGAACCATCTGCCAGTGGTGCTGGGCAGGCACAGCTTTGCTTAGTTTATGGGACCATGATCCATGGTCGATTAACCAGGCTTTTTTGGTTCTAGAAGAGGTGTGTTTACAAAAAACCAGCCCCACCATCTGGTACCATTGGCTGTAGGTCCGCTGCAGATCACTCACAGTGAACAAATATTTTTCTCATTTGTCAGTCAGCCTTTGTCCACACACAACTGACTTTTCTAATAATGTTAAGTGTTCCTTATTGTACTGTTTTACTGCTACTTATGGATTATTTAATTCTTTTAATGGCTCTGCAATGGTTCATTTGCTTTCTGGAATTATTCTTTAAAGTACTTGTGCAGATGGGGATAGACAAGGTTGATTCCTTCTGCAAGGAGCTGTTGATAGATTCAGAGATGCTGGCTGCTGAGCACTGCTGTAAATATTCTCTATCTCAGCTCTGCAGGCTTAGCCTCTTTGTAGGGTGTTTGGGAATATCTGACAGTACAGAGTATAAAAGCAGAACAGTGCCTTCAGCTTCCAAATGAAAATGACTGATCATAAACCCCCTATTTTAATGGCATTGTCTCTCCCAGGAACATTTGAAAGTTAAGCCAGCAAATTCCCAAACAGATTTTATGGACCAGGCACACCCGTGGGTTGTTCAGGCACGTGTCAGTCCCTGGTAGAGCGTGTACCAGCTGCCAGAGTCACAGCTTTACAGCGCTCTGCCCATCCCCTCTGCAGTGCTCACACTGCCTGGCCTGGAGAGACCAGGAACCAGCCCAGGAGAGACCTCACCTGGGAGGGATTTCATCAACAGCAGCTTTTCAGAAAAGGCTCACTTGGCCTTGCTGTTCTGAGTGTGGTGTGATAAACCAGACTGGCTCCTGGACACCTGCTCAGAGGGAGCACCATCACCTGTCCGGCAGGGGAAATGAGAGCAGCACCAGAGAGAATGGCACACGTGTGCCCTGGGGGGGATGTCCCTTCTCCCCTTCTCCCTTTCCAGCTCTTTCTGTGCAGGGCTGCAGCTCTGGTGCTTTCACAGTGCCCTCTGCCGCAGGCTCCTGATTCGAACCCCAGCAGAGCCCTCGGTCTGCTCGCATCAGTCGGGAGAGCAGGTACAGCTCAGGGCTCAGAGCCCAGCACTGAGAGGTGCCCCTGTGCAAAAATCCCTGACACAGTAGAGGGGTTGTGAGCTGAGTGAGTGAGGCATTTAAATGTATTTAAGAATTTTTATTTTTTGGAAAAAACCAGAAAGATTTCTTGCATCTACCTGTCACATTACACAAGTATAGAATGCTTATTAGAGATATTGTGATTTTTCTTGTAATGCTGAATTGCTGAGGCTCTCAGTTAGAGATGTAATACAGAGCCATGTAGGATTGTACAGAGCCATTGCAATGCTCTGGATATATGTATATAATTCGTGCACACAGAACATTTTCATATGTTCTTGAATGGTCTAGGTAGGAATAAAAAAAAAAGAAAAGGAACCCTTAAATTCAGATTAGAATTGGTTAAAATAAATAAGATTTTTCTTCAGATGAAAACACAAATATTGAAATAGATATGCATATATACAAAGTTGATTGATTTCTTTCTTTACCCCTGTAAAAATCAAGATCCTTCAGTTGCAAAATACCTGGATTGCTTGGCACTTGGCACAGGCATATGTGATGACTTGAGGGGCCATTTTGACATGCTTCTTCAGCTTTTGGAGGGGTAAAGGTATGTGACTCCTAGGTCAATTTGCACAACTTGGCTTTGTGACTTTTTTTATATCTAGCTGAAGTTTTCCCCAGGAGATGGAGAAACCTGATTTTTGTTTTCTGAGGGAAACTGTGCAGAGGAATGAGGAATCACTGACCCTGCTTAGGGCAGCAGCCACCTCTGACACCCTTTGGGAATGGGGGGAGCTTGTTGTGAATGGACTGTGCTGCTGGGTTTTGTGTCTTGGCCAGGAGTGAGTCCAGAGTCTGAGTCCCCTTTCTGACTGCACCAACAGATAATTCCCTTCTGCTTTTTCATTGCACTGGAAGGGTGGCAGAATGTTAAGTACTTCTCCCACTTGTTCATTTCCATTTCTGAGAGCATTTGTAGTAAGTGGTGGGCACACAAAATTATAGCTCTGTAGTGGGTGAGAAAGCTGCTTGCTGCATTCAAAGTGAGACAGACATTGACAGCAGACTTTGGTGCTTGCAACAGAATAAATGAGACATGTCAGGAACTATTCTGATGACATGCCCAAAGCTTTGGGGGAATCTTGCCAGACCTCAGGCCAGATGTTTAACCATCCCACCTTCTTATGACATTGCCACTTGTTAATAAAATATCCCTACTTCAAGAAAATACTGAGTTCTTCCATCTGTGTTCTGTGCAGAGATATTTCAGAGTGTTTGTTTTGTTCTTTGAGGGCACTGTAGTTCCATTTCCTCCCTCCTTGTAGGGAATAATTGCCCCATTGCAAAAACATACAGTTGAACATCACTACTATATACTACAGCCTCAAATGAAAGCCTCAGAATATTTTCATCATGCCAATAGTAAAGAACAATGAGCATGGACATGTTCCTTAGTATTAAAATGGTAGCAAAGAGGGAAAATTCACACAGTCCAACTCATGAATGGGGCCTCATCAAATTAATTGGTGAAATCTTGTTAATACTCATTGATATTTTTTATTGTGCCACAGTTGAATCATATTTTACATAAGGATGTTGTTCAGAAATAATGCCATTGATGAATTATTATTAGTCACTTTTACAAAAGCAGACCATAATGTTATTTATTACAAATAACATATAGGAAAGCAAATCAATGTTAGCAGTGTATATCTGTACCTAGTGTTTTATACTGATTTACTTTTTGCTTTCTGGAACTCAAGAGTATTCATGTGTAAAACATGCTCTTGATATTTTAATTAATTAGGTTATCTAAACCAGTAATAGAAAGTAGAACCCCTGGCTTTGGTGCTGTCTGGTTTATTATTATCCTGCTACATTTTTGGCAAACAATGCACAAATTTCATGCTGTAATAACTCCCCTTGGATTAGCTAAGGAGCAGAAGGAAGGGAAAAGAGAAAGGATATAGCATGAATGCTATGTTTGCAACTTGTGTTCACTTTTTTGTCCCCTGTGACAGTATAGATTTGATGTAATATTTAAATTCAAGCAAAGCAAAGCCATTGATACAATTTCTTTCTTGTGCCATGATCTATTTAGGCTGAATTCTGTTGACAGCTGAGTAACACTGTTACCTGCCAGTATGATTACAGCAGTGTCCGCCTTCATTTTCAAATCCAATTTGCATTTAATAAAATGAAAGATGAAAGCAACCTGGCTGAAAGTGCATCATCAGCACCAGCTTGCTGAATAATGGATTTGAAAGACTGGAAAGAAGTCACCAAACTAGTTACAACGTTGGAGTGAATCTAGGTCAGAGAAACTTCAGCATGGCTTATTGCAAGCCCATGACATAAATCATCCAGGAGAGGCCAGAGAAGACCAGCTTCCCAGCTTATTTATTGTAGAAAAGATTGGCATTAATGAGCTGGAGGAGCAGAACGCATCCATCTGGGATCAAAATATCAGCATGTCCTTCGAGGGGATGGTGACTATGCAGAAAATGTGTCCAGAGACACCCTGTGCTCTAAACGACAGGGGATTTTCCTGCAGACTGCACTGTCACCCCAAGGTACCCTGTGCCCTGCTGTGCAGCCCTGGGAGCACACATGGGAGCTGCTGGGGGCTCAGCACTGCCCTGGCTGGGCCAGCAAGCCTCCCTGGGGGCTGAGTGTGCAGCTGCTGCTGCTTTTACAGCTTGGCTTTCCTGGCCTCAGCTGGCCTGGCTGGCCTCATTCTGTCCTGGCTCCAATGGTGTTCCTGTGGTGCTGTGAGGGTGATGGGGGGAAGCCTCCATGTGGCAGTGGTACAGATTGTGGTGAACCAAAAATCAGCCCTTTGTGATCAGCCCTTTCTCGTCCTGTCATTCTTCTTTTTGGGCACAGGCAGGAAAAGTGCTTCAGCTTTGGTTCATGTGGGTTGAATTACTGCTGTTTGCTGCCTTTGAGCAGAGAAGATTGAAAGTTTGTGGGCTTGGGACTAGCCTTGATTAAGGCCTTTTTTCTCCTCTGGGGTATAAATATTTAGTACTCAGTTGGACAGGGACGTTTTCCAGTGCAATTCAGTTTTCAGCATGATTTCCACTTTAGCTCCCATTTCTAAATCACAAAATTTTGCACTAATGATTCTGGATGCAAAAGAATGGAAGTAGTTGCATTGTGGGAAATTTGATATCATGACAATGTACATATGTTATTTTCTTGCCTTTATCTGCTTCACTTGTAAGGCCTGTTACCTAACTGTTATTTTCCTGGCTGGATTTCCTGTTTTATGTTCTAGTCCCAGAGTATTTATTTCTCTTTTGTCTGCACCCAGTACTTGTAAGTGTCTTAATTTTGTTTTTTCTTGACATGCTCCTGTGATGCTTTATTTCATAAAAAAGTACACCTGGCAGGGAAGCCTTGTTTAGCCCATCAGTTCTCAAGAGTGTTTATAGAATAAAAAGAACTTCCTGATGTTTCTGAAGGCGTAAATGTGTTCAGCCACACCTAACATTCACAATTGTAAGTTATTTTAGTTTTTTTTTTTTTCAGGAAATGATAATTATACAACAGTAATTTCTTTCAAGTTTTACTATCACATGTATTGCAAGGCATGGAGGAAACTCTTTGGTTTCAAAGATTTATGTATCTTAAAAGGGCTATGCCTTTGTTTGGTTATTACTGCTGCCACAGTCTCCATAATGCTTGTCATTTTTATAAGATTTTAAAAGTTAAGCTGTATAAAACATGTTTCTGAAGCAAGGAAAGAGGATTGAATATACCTAACCAGTGAAGATGGGCAGAAAACCTGCATAAATCTTACTGGGGGGCTGATGTAGCTGGAATCAGGATGGAAAAACTTTCAAGGGCCTGACAGCTATCAGCAGGACCTGAAGTGAGGGGAAGCTTTTGTTCAGCAGAGCTGATGAACAGCTCAATGATGTTAATAGGACACTTTTCATGTAGTTCGAATTTTTGGACTTTGAATCAGGTCTAACATTCTCATTGTGAGTGTGATATTGCAATCCTTCTGTTGTCACAAGAATGGCACCTTCTTCAGAGGAGATTATTTTCTTTTGGAAAGGGAGGGAGCCATGGAGGAAATAATTGATAGTCTTAAATCCTGTACTTTGGAAATTCAGGTTCTCTTTATAATCCTCATAGAATGAGAAAAAATTACTAGCAACTGCAAAATACTTACAGCAGACCTGATAATGGAGTAATTATTTTACAGAAGAGCACATTCTTTATTGCAAAGATGAGCATTTAATTCTATCTATACACAGCTTTGCAATAAAGGTAATAATTTCCACCAGAACATGTATGATTAAATGAGAAACTCTGTATAGAGTTGTCAATCTTGAATGTTCTGGTAGCAAGGAAAGAACAAGGACACCTTGTCTGTGATTATTGTTATTGGGGTGGGGGTGGACAGAAAGATGTTATGAACAGCGTCTCAGCTCACCTTAGGTGTGTCCTTTAGATCCACAAAAGAGAATGGGGGATGAGGGGAATAAAGAAGTTAAATTGCAGAAGCAGGCAGCCTGCTTGCTGCTGAACAAACCAGTCCCTTGGAAAAATCAAGCAGAAGCATAAGATGGGGAAAATGCATTATCTGTGCCTGAGGAGAATAATACAGAAGTAGAGAGAAAAAAATTAGTATAACTTAAGGTTTAGGAGAATAACATTATCTAAAATTACAGTTCCTTGGAGGCAATAAAAATGTTTTAATATCTTTATTTTCCCCATTTTTGATCTGTGGGATTTTTTTTTTAATCAGTAAGAATTGGAAAAGTGAAGTTCTAATTAATTTTTAAAATATACAGGAAATTATACTGTTGTTTCAAATGGTACATATGCATGGATTAGTAACTTAAAAAAAAAAGTTGTTTTTTTTTTCTTAAACTGATAATTGCATTAGTGGTTCATAATCTATTAATAAGAATGTAACTTTCATGTACTTTGGTTAAAAGACATGCTCCAAAACAGAAAAGAAGCATTAGAGATGTGCAGTACAATCCTCAGTGTGCTGGCAAAATACATGAATGGAACACAGTGGAAGTGAAAGCAAAGTTTTAGGAACAAGCATTTGAAGTTCACAGTTTATACCAAAGACAGGTCTCTGGAGAGCTGTGGGTCACAGCAGCAGGAACCTCTGTGCCTGCTCCCACCACAGACCTGGGAACATCTGGAAGGTGACCACTGCAGTGCTTCAGGGTAAGCAGCACTTGTGTGCCCAGAACTGCAGCAGTCACCACACCACAGAAGAGGAAAAGAAGCTCATTTTCTCATCCCTTAGATTTTAGCTTGTGTGGCACAAATTCTGATGAGCTTGTGCCTGTATGTTTTGTAAGCAGTGGAACTATCTGCAATATTTCAGTTTGTTGATGTCCTGTGGTGTTGTATTCCTTGAATTCCACAGACTGCATTTGCATGAAGTTTTGGCTTTTAACTTTCCTGTTATTTCTCACTTTGATCTTTAGTTTGGGAAGACAAAGGAGTGTGATCTCTGTTTTCTGAGCCCTATTGCAGAAAGAGTCATTTTATGGGAAAGCACCTGTAGAGGACAAGGAGAATGTATTTGTTGGTGAGCACACAACTGTAGCAAAACACCAGGAGCTGTGAGCACTTTGAATTTGCCCATTTGTTGATCTGTTTTTGTCTGTGTGCTGTCCTCTGCTGGGAGAGATGGGGTTCTCCATCTCTGGGGCAACTTTTGAGGTGTCAGTACATTGCTACCTACGCTTACCCAGCTACTTGTGAGGTGTCAAGGAACAAGAGGCTCTGTGCTCTATATATATTGAGTAAGAAGATGCTTCTTAGTATCAGGTGTTCTTATGTAAAGTTTTCTTATACAGCATGAGAACATTTGCTGTGGTGCATGTTTTATTATAAAATGACTTTACAGATAATACTGATCTCTATTTAAAGGAGGCCAAGCTATGCAATAGCATTGGGCTGGACTGGGCTGTATGTAAATGCATTGTCAGCCAGCTCCCAAACTGGTGAACCAGGTTAATGAATCTTTGTTCTTTCTTTGCAACTGGTAACAGTGAAAGTCATCTCATTTTGGCATCCTGCTATTCACTCTGTTATTTTCTGCCCCTTCAAGCTGCTGGTGGTTTTCATTTCTGTATTGAAACTTAGAGACCACAGGGAAGTCCAGGATAGAGCCCAGCCCTCGCTGACTTACTCCTGCTCATTGAAAGGTACAGATAAAAGCTGTGGAGCTGTGGATTTGGGGTTTAAGGAAATCTAATCCTCCACAGTGGTAGAAATACCCTGTAACAAAAATATTAACCCCAAATTGCTTCAGAGTCCAAAGCTGCAGACCAGATTGAGAGTGTTCAGCCTCAGATGTGTACATTTTTTTCAACACAGAGATGAAAGAAAGCAAGCGACATCCAGAGAAACTTCACAATCAATCCCCTTTTTAATTGGGACTGCAAGGTATGTGTCAGAGGAAAGGCAAGGGAGACTCAGTAAACCTGATGTCTTTAAAAACAGAATATATATAGATGTTATATAGTTGTGTAAAGGGTTGCATTTAAATTTCATACTGGTTACATGCTATTATAAATACACAAGAATGGGTTATGAACCCTTGACTTTTGTTAGTTCAGAATCTACTTACATGTTTTAGTGTGGATATATGCATAGAATTAATAATTGGGTCCTTAACATTACTGCTAGACATTTTCAGCCATCTCAGCTTCTCTACATCACATTCTCTGCTCAGCTAAAATCTTAGTGAAAATCCCATCCTTTCTCCACTGATAGTTTTTAGAAGTGATGGGACATAATGAAACTGACATCTCCCAGTTTGTGCTGAGTGGACGAAGACACTTCTTTAGAAGCAAATATTGCATGGAGAGATATAATTTTCCAAAGAAATAGCCCTGATAAGGAACATTTTCAAGAGACACACAATGAGGTCTGTAATTGAAGAGCTGAACCCAGTGCCTGTATTTTTAAAATCATGCTTTATTTGCGAGAACCACAGTGATGAGCTTCAGACAGGGAGCAGGTACAAAACTCCATGGGGAACACAAGAGAGTGTGTAACCCCAGCCCTTCCTCTCCATCTGTAGGCTAGGGGACATACTTTCAAGTGACAGTAACACAAGAAATTAAAACATTCCCTTGACATCAGAGACAATAATTCAGTCTTTGTTTCCAGATGAAAGCACAGACTCTTGCTTGCCACTGTGACAGAAGTAATTTCAAAACAACAAGTGTTAGGGAGCACACCGTGGGCTACAATGAACTACAGGTTTATTGCCTTTTATATCTTTTGTATTATTTTTTATTCTGCCTAGATTTAAGTTACTCTGGGAATCTTGGATAGATTCTTTTAAATTATCTGGACTGAGAGGAGATAATGTTGTGCATATTTGATACCAAGTACAAACATCCTGACACATGAAGATTTATCTTTTAGCATACAGGTAGATGTACTCAAAGACACATTTTGATAATACAGAATAAGAGATGTGAAAACAGCCTGACCCATTGGTCAGGATTTAGCAATCTGGGCTGTGCATACCTGGCCAAAAAAGGACAATAACCTTATTTGGGGGATGTCTTCTAGTCTGGTTGAATAGTGAAGATTTATTCTGGCAAAGCTGTCAGTATGGAAAAGAGCAAAAGCAGGGTGTGATAGAAAAATGATTCAAACAAGAAAACCAACAGCTGGTTTGAGTTGGGTCAACACATATTCTAGTTTTTGACATTCATGCACAAAGAGTAAAATGCAAGTTGGCTAGAAAAATGCACAGATAAAATTGATGTGCTCCCTAAGGGATGCAGTTTGCTGAAATTCCAGAATTCAAGAGGTTTGTGCAGACCATAAAATGTCATAAAAATGTCAACAGTGTACTGTATGACCAGTCTTTATAGAAACTGTTATTTAAAATATGTCTATAAAAAGTTTATAAATAATGCAAAATATTAGTGAGGACATAGATACGATTTTACTCATTCAGGACTGACCAGTATAGCAGTTTTTGATGTCTTTTTCATGCTTAATAGATACAGAAAAAGTCATTCCAAAGATGAAAAAGTCCTTGAGACTAGTTAAAGATTTATCTTGTGTTTCTTTATCTTAAAAATGGAGATAAAAGCAGTCTCTTTTAGTTGTTTACCTTGTTTGTTCCAATTCTGGGCCTTGAATTTCAAGGACCATAATTTCTGTTCAGGCATCTCTCTGACCTCAGTAGCCCTGACCTCAGGCTGGTGTTTCCAAGCACTGCAGCTAAAACGATAACAATGTTAATGTTACCAGTAATAATCACGGCATCTGACGTGGGAATGGATCTGTAAATATTTTTTTCACTTTCCCATTCAAGAGGAAATAAGTATTTCTGAATTACTGGAATGTAATTTTTTATCTCTTCTTAATAAGAACGGTGTCCATGGTTACCTCACTGCTGCCAGTCAAGCCAAGTGTTGTTTTCAAGGTCTGACTTAGCAGTCATACATAATAAAACTGATGGTGTTTATAGATGTTTTATTAGTCAAAATTATATTCCAGCTGAAAGGTTTGCTAAAAATGAAATGGAATTTCATTTTGCGTTAAACAAGAAAGAGTGCAAAGGAAAAATATCTTATTAGAAACAATGCCTTGTATGCAGGTTTATAAATTTGACCCTCATTTTGGATACAAGTCTCTACTCTTGCTGCGCAAGCAACACATGCTGCACAATAATAGCACAGCCATAACATCAGGTTTTAAAAACTGCACATTCAGTGTGACAGACTTCCTTGGAAATTACCTAAATATTGTGGAATGTGAGTCAAAGGCAGGTTAATATTAAAAAGCTCTGGTGACCCACTTTGAATGTTGCACTGCTCTATCTCCTGGCAAGCGTGTGACACGGACACAAATTGCATGGCAGATAGTCCTTGCAGCAGCTGCTCTTGACTGTGGTTGGGAAAGTGGCTTTTCTCAGGAACTAACTAAAGTAGATGCATGCTCTCCTAGGAGATCACTTGTGGTGCTTGAATTTTAGGTTCTTCCCCATTCCTAAGTAGTCCAAGTGCTCGAAGGCCAAGTGCATCTATGCCTGAACTGCTTCAGTTAGATGGGAATTGCACAGAGAGAAAGTGGGGGCTAATTCTCTGAGAACATACAAGAGGTTTTATGCTTCCAGTCAGGGCATGTAGCCTGATCCTGATAGCCCAGAGGATCAGTAGGGCTCAAGGGTGGGATTCTTGGAAGCTGGTATGCTCTGAGCTGCTTCAGTAGGCTGGGTTGTCCTTTCCCCCAGACAGGCACTTTGGGTGGGAGGCAGGAAGCTTTGTACACCACAGACTCCACCTAGGGAGGAAGAATGAAGCAGTGCCCCTTGCATGCTCCCTGATCTTGTGGTGCTGACCTGGAAATGCAGCTGTCCAGAAAATCTCATCCCCATTGTAGAGAGGGTAAGCAATTTTCTAGAATGTCTTTCTGTTAGAAAAGACAAGAGCAGATGAATTATAACATACTATTCCTTTTCAAATCATCTTTACTCTAAAATCCTCGAGAGTATTTATTCTAAAATACTTTAGGTTATTCATTCCTGGATAGGGGACTCTCAATTTTGCTTTCTTTTTACTGCAACCTAATTAAATATTACTTGAAATGGGGGGAGGGGTGGGGTGGGAGTATGATGCCCCAATTAATGGATGACTACTGTAATCATAGAACATTTTTGAAATTAAATGGAAAGGTTTCCTGTTCTGGGTGCAGCCAGTACCATGGATTCCAAGGATATGTACAGTCCCAAAGAGGAGTGCATAAGGATAGTGAAGCTGCAGTAGTTACATTAATGTTACACATATTACATTATATTACACGTAACTTCTCTCTGGCCTGGGGAATACAATAGCTTGTACTTCAGTGAAAGTATGTCTGCACTGTGCCATGGAGGGGCAATGCAGAGACATTCAAGCTGCTGCAGAACTGAAATAATACAATTGCACTAGCATGTTGCAAATAAGGTCTGCCAAGAGGACTGGCATCATTATCTAACCTAGTGATTATGGAGCTTGGCCAAGAGTGATGTATTCCTGGTCCCAGTCTCACAGTCCTTGATTATTTCTGGCTTGTATTTGTTTTTTAATCCAGATGCCATCTGATGTTAGGTATTTGAACATCCCAGGGAGCAGAAGCTGAGTCCCAGGTCTCTTCTACTCAAATCCAGGCTTGTCCTTTTTTTGCAGGCTTTGCATTTTCCCCCAGGAAGTAGAAGCCATAGTTTCAGCCCTCCTCAGCAGGGAAAAGCCTGGAATTCAGGTCTACCGCTTCCTGAGCAAATACTCTATTCGGGTATTATGCAAAAGGCCATGTCTGTGAATAAAAACTTGGCATACATTAAGATTGCTCAAAGCATACCAAATAAATCAGGCTCTTCAGGAGGGACAGCTAGTTTGTAAATCCCAAGCAGCCTTTGTTGACAGAGAAGTGCTTAGATTGTCAGCTCAGCTTGGATTTTTCAGAAATCTAGTGCAAAATCCCTTTGTGTCTTCTGTTTTCTTTACCCCCTGAGCTGTGAGGTGGAGTATTCGTGTTTGGCATTCAGGATGAGGTGCATTGCCTGTCCTGTGCACCTATAGCAGCTGCATCCAGAGCCTTTCCTGTAAAAGGGTTTGTGGCTGAGGAGCAACAGTGCAGTGAGAGCAGAGCAGTGCTGGACTGTTTGAGGGCACAAGCCTGGCAGGGGACAGCACCCAGTGAATCAAAATTCAGAACAGGAGACTGGTGAATGTATCAAGAGGGAAAGCATAAACAGACCCCCATTCTGCTTATATGTTCAAAAGCTGCTTCTTAAAAATAAAGGAGAAATAAAGGTTATAGGTAGAACAAAGAGGTTAATTTAAAAAGAATTGTATAAGCCCAAATTTTAATTCAGCTTTGAAAGGAAATTCACACTTGAGCAGTTAATGTTTCACCATTGCTAGTTTCCCAAAAAGTCATGCTTATTGCTTACAAGCTGAGCTCTCAGAGGAACTGTCCAGAGGCTGTGGCCCATACCTAAGCAGCCAGATAACTTAATACCAAGCGACAGCAAGTACTTTTGTGCAGCTGTGCTGCACTTGGCTAACTGCTCAGGATGTCCTGGAAAATGATGTGTAATGTCAACAACATTTGTGTCTTGGTTCTTGTCTCAGACATGTGAAATTAGAAAGCCTGATATGTCTGTCCTGGGTACTCAGAAACTTCTTACTGCTCTGGCATCTTTTCCCAGACAGTATTAATTCTCCAGTTGTGTTACACAATGGTTTATACATACTACATCTATTTATGTGTTCATAGTATAAGGGTTGCCAGGGCTTTATTTGCATTTGTGGTTTATAAAACCTGAACATGATTTCCTGAGTGCGTGACAGTGCCTTATATTGTCTCCTGATATGCTCTGAAAACCAACATCCTAATGACTTTTAGCCTATTCCATAGGCTGCTTACATTATTGTAAAGTTGTTGAGTTACCTCTAACAGAGCCAGCAGCTCACTTCTGATATTTCATTCCCTTGTGAGATGGTAAAGCAACTCTTTTTCTCAGCTGCATTAGTTGTCTCATGGCAGATAACTCAGCCCAGATTTACATAGGTGTTGGATGTCACAGCTGCATGTCCCAGTGGCAGCAAAAGGCACCCAGGAGTGCTCAGTGCTTGCTGAAAAATGGCATTATTCGGATTTCAAATTTACCACTGCAAATTAGAGGAGTGGAAAGTATGAGGCAATGAAGGATGGGATTTATTTGCATTCTCCTGATTCCTGTATACTGGTGTGACTACTAAATATATTTTGAGATCCCTTGAGTCTTAGTGAGAATGTAATATTTTTTTTTGTCTTAACAAGGAAAGGAAGAAAATGATGGATGAAATTGGATGTCACAAATTTTATTTAAACACCCTGTCATTGATTTACATTTTATTTCTTGGTCCAACTGGAGTAGGAAAATCCTGCTTTTACAGCTCTCCAAGTTGTATGATTACAGGAGTACCCCCTAAAGAGCTGATAAAACAAGTGTGACAACTCAAGATAAATAATTGCTCCTGGCTAATTGTTTCCAAACTACAGATGCAGTCACATAGTCAAAAATCATCATGGCCAGTTCATGAACAGCTGTTTCATATAGAAATGCTGTGATTCATTTTGTATTCCTGTGCATTATGTACTCCTGGTGAATTTAGTGCAATTATGTGTAGAAAAAGGTTATTATTTTTTTGAGGAAGGCACTGTAAGCTGCCATTTTCCGGTGCTGTATTATTCCTCTCTACAAGAAGCAGCCAGAAAGGTGTGACAGAAAGACATTATCTTCAAAAACACATGAAAGGTGTCAGTCAGATTTTAACACAGTTTTGTGCAATTTATATTTGTTTTCCATCACATTAACTGTTAACTGTCCTGTTTGGTAAAGATGCATGCTGATAGGAAAAAAATCCAAACGAGAAATGGCAGGATTTTCTAAACAAATAAACAAACTGCCATACCAATAGAAGAGATTCTGCCCAAATTTGGCTCTCCACCCATGGGAATGGGTGTGGAACTGAAGCTGCAGTGGTCCTGTCTGTTAATTTTCCTGGATGTTTGCTCTGTTATCTCACTTTCCTTCCTATAAAATGGGATATTAATCCTTCTTTCGTTCAAAGAATTAGTTGGGTTTTGTGCAGTCCTTTGGCACTATTAATGAAGGATTTCCTCTGCAATTTAACTCATCTCTCCCTCTTTGCACAGACAATCCTCACTACACCAGGAACCTTTCTTTGCAGAGTCAGATTTGCTGTTTTTCATTAGGAGCTGATGGATGTAAAGCCGAGATTTTCCCTGAGAATCTGGAAGTGAAGCTGAAATCACTTCAGTGAAAAGTGAGCCAGCGTGGTGAGTTTTATATCCCTAAATTAGCACTGAAGAGAAGGAGAAAACTTAAGAAGTAATTTCACAGAAAAGCCTCAGTGTGCTGGTGAGTAGGAAAATAAAGCATTCTTCATCCATGAATCACGCTCACTCCCGGGAGGAGAGATAGATACTTATTGCTCTTGCCATTTACCCTCTAGCCAGCTGTCTTAAGAAGAGTCATGCACCTATAGCCACATGTTGAAAATATCTTCTCTGCTCTCTCGAGTTGTTATAATGGTTAGAACAGAGAAGAATTGTGAAGGACTTCATTATTCTCCCCATTTAATTTTGCAGGATGCCCTTTGGTGCTTCTGCTCTGTGGTACAGCAGAGTCATTCTGATTGATGTATACATCTGGTGGACACCAAAATAAGGCTACCATTACGAAGAAATACTGACTTTGAAGTCATGAATTACAAAAGGAAGAAAGCAAGCAGTAAGACTATTTTGAAAATATGAAGTAGCAATGCTTACTAATTTAGCAGATACAGCACAGAAGGAGAGCACCAAAAAGCAAATAACCCACCCCCTGAAGTATGGGACTCTAGTGCTGGCAAGCACCAGTTCAGTCTTATCTCCTATGGATACAGTTGGATGCAGCAGCAGGAGTGTTATTTTCTCCCTGCATGATACGAGTCACTTCCACAGGAGACAATATGCAATCCTAAGAGCACAGAGCTAGGTGTTTCAGATTTGCTGAATCTCTTGCTTTGAGTCATTGATTTCTTCACATCGAATCTCATCCCTGGCCCAGTTAGTGAGCCATTAAGTGAGGAGTCTACTGTGTTGATGAAATAATAATTCTGTTTACAGAGTGCCTTCTCACCAAGGCACTGTAGGTGCAGCACACTGTCTGCTTAATTCACACTCTTTTAATAATTAAAGCTTTTCTACCTAATACCTTTGTGAAAAACTGAATTCTTGTGTGAGCTTCAACCAGAAGCAATTGTAGAGAGGCTTCCTGGGGAGCAGTTCCTAGAAGGCTGCCCATTTGTTTGGTGCCAGAGCATACTTTCCCCTAGAATGAGGAAAACATTTCCTTGTTTTGAGGAAGGTGCTCAGGCCTCTCACTCAAGCATGTCAGCTGAGGAGAACACAGCTGTACTCCATTTCTGCCATCATTTTGTCCCAGTAGGGATCACCATACTCTGGGTACATAAGTCGTGTGACCATTCAAAGTCATTTTTCACCTTCAAAAAATTAAGGTATCCTGAAATGATACATATTCCTTAAAGAATAAATGATCTTCTGTTAACAGAGAAAAAGACAAGCTCAAGAAAAGTAAGGGCTAGCATGATTTGCTGCATCCATCCCAATCTAGAACAGCAGGAGTTTACCCACGCAGCTGAGGAGTGCCCTAGAAGGGAAAATATCCTGTTCATATGTTTTTTTTTGACAATTACCTTCTATGAAATGTATTTTTTATTTTATTTTTTAAATTTTTTTTTTAAATTCTCATGCATAATTAGGGAAAGAAGGAGAAGGGGAGTGAGGTAGGCTGGTTGTTAGATGATGTGCTGTCTCATTCTCTAACACCTGCACACTGCTGGCTTAAATGTGAGCAGCTCCTCGTGTTCCACTTAAGATCCCTTAGGGGCACTTGCAAAACCTGTCCAGAGCTTTTCTTTCCTGGGCCACAAAAGCACATCTTTGTATGCTTGGCAAATCTAATCCAGGAGGGAGTAAGGCTTAGTCACAAAGGCAAAAATTTTGCTCTAACCTTAAGGGCTTTTTTTTTCCTTCTGTGGACATTCATGAAGTGTTTATAAAAAGAGACATTAGGGTTCTGTACACACCTTGTGTGGGTGTAAAAATGACACACAAAAAGGAGGATATAAAGGATCACGTGTCATAATCCTAAAGTGGCATTGTTTGTGATTTGAATCTGTAGACCTGCTCTTGGGCTAATACTGGGTGGATAATTGGATGTAGTGGCTGGATAGATCTCTGAAGTGATCATCTACAGGGGGATAGCTGAGAAACCAGCTATGAAACATGGTGACTCTCACACCTGACTTACATGACTTCCCTTAACCTCTGGGAAGACCTCCCACAAGCAGAAGCTCTTGTAGCAAAATTTAGACTTCAGATCACATTACTGCTTGTTTTTGAAGTATGCTTTGAACAGGAAGAAAACCTAGCAGGGAACAGATGATAGTCCATGTTGGCAGGAATGAATTAATTTGCTTCTTCCACTTGTGTGAACATTGGCTTCAGGAAGCAGTGTCTGTTCCTGCTGCCATGGCGTGTCCTTGCTGGCTCTGTCAGGGGACCACTGACACCCTCCATAGGTTCAGCTCATCAAGCTGAAACATCTTGAAAGTGCCCAGCTTTTTTTTTTATTTTTATTTTTAATATTCTTGCATTTCTCTTCTCTCTCTCCCTATGTTTGGAGGGTCTCTGGCTAAGGGATGGTGCAGAGAGGGTAATTTCAATTCTCAGTGTGTTGTCCCAAACACTTTCTCTGAAGGCAATAGGCTGCAGTAGTAGATGAATAGTTCTGGTGGCATTAGCTCACCTGTGAATTGTTTCCTGAAAGCTACTGGTGTCTGGCTGCTGACAGAGGGCCGGAGCTCTTGTGGGAAGGGTCACCAGACCCCCAGGAAAGGTGTTGGTTGAAAGCAAATGTCATCAGCCAAACTGCACCCACGTACCACCATTGCTGCTGTGCAGGCAGGGGAGCAGCAAACACAGTCTCCTCAAAAAATGCCTCTGGAAATATTTTCCTAAGACTTTTACTTTGTTTTTGTCACAAAAAGCAAGGCCAGAAGATCATTTGAGAGCTCTTTAAGATAAATCCTTTTGTGCCTTTCCTACAGATGCAGGTAATTGCAGAGAGATTTGGGATCTGTCTAAGTCAGATCCTGCCCATTAAAAAATATATCTCAGTGTTGGATTTGACATGCAGTGTTGACATCCTTCTTTCTATAGTAAGTCAGATGATATGTTTAGCAGACAGTTACTTTGACAACTTTCCTTCTGAGAAGCTGGAGGAAAATGTTGAAAATTTCCTGTAGCTTTTGACATTTTATGTGCTTGCTGGGCTAATCTTTGTAAAATCCCGATGTTGGGAGGTGACTTACTGATACCACAGGCAAATGCAGCTCCAGAGACTGCATCTCATTGAAGTTAGGGAGCTGGACCTCCTGTCAACAAAAAATATTGCCTTCCTTACATTAAAGGGAAAACAGACTCACCAGCTTCTGAACTTTGATACCAATTCTGCAGGACCTTTCTAAACCTATCATTTCTGTCCATTAAAAAAATCACCTGCACAAATCTTTCAAGAAATTATCAAACAAATACTATTTCCTCTTCATAGTTTAAATTACATCTTGAATGATTCTCTACACATTTTTCTTTACTTTCTCCTTTCACTTTGCTGCACTAGGAATACTTCTGTATCACGAATAGTTGAATAGCTAAAACTCCATATTACGTGATAATAACTAACTCCACATACAGACCCTGAAATCATTATGAAGAGTTATTGAACCAGACTTGAGCTGCCTATGTGCTCATTCAGAATGGGATGAAAGCCAGACAAGAGGCTTGTAGAGGGAGTCAGTCTGGATGTCTCATTGTATCACCTCCTGCATTAATAGAAAACACCTACAGTGGGATCTCAACAGTTTTCTGGAAGACCTCTGACTGCTTACTTTGAATATATTTTTTCAAAATAATTCTTTTCCATAGAGTGTAAAATATCAAGTTTGTTTTCATTTGTATTGGTTTGAAGAACATCTATGCATGTACCATATTTTTTCTCGAATATATGTGGAGAATGTTTTGTTTCCTTGCAGTTATAAATTTTTTTTAGGGACATGTATAAGGAAGTGTTCATGTGTTTTGGGAGAGTTCCAACCATGAATATTTTTAGTGTGTCTGATATGCGTGTCTCTGGTAGAAAATACCACCACAGTATTCTTTCCGAAGGTGCAAGTAGGCAAAGAGGCTTCTTCTCACAAAATTAGCCATAATGAGAACTGATTATCTATTAATGTACAGGGATTTCTTTTGTTAAATGGCTCGGTCATGTTTGCCCTCTAGTGGCAGTGAGTTTGCAGCGGATGGAGCCCCGGAGGCGTCCAAGAGGAGCAGAGAACATCACGAACAGATTTTATTTAACTCTGCTTGTTTTATGGTTCTGTCTATTCATCAGCCTCTCCTGTGAGCGTGTAACTGTACAGGGAAGGCTTCCTCTCACCTAGAGGTGAGGGTGAAGTGTGAGTAAACCTATTTCCTGCTGCTCCATTCCCTCAAGGGTAAAACCATAGGGGAGACCACCAAGTCTCCTATCCAGAAGGTAAATGCAGAAGCAGCTGGTAGGAGCAGAGGGGGCTGAAGTCTGGTTTCCTGAGGGTTTGCCATAGGAATCTGTTCAGCTTGTTGAGCCACACTTGATTATGTAGTGTTTTCCTGACAGCCCTGCTTACTGACTAACAAGGGAAAAATAAACCCTACAAATAGCATAATGCAGAATTAAGGCAAAGAGAAGAATTTAAAGCAGGAAAGGTCTTTTCATAGGAAGGAAATCTTCTGGGGAGGGAAGAGGGTAATGAAACCCAGTAGCTGTGAAATTGCTGTGTGATCACCAAGCAAGAAAAGCGCTTGGTTTGTCATTCAGGAAAATTATTGCAGTTTTCAGTCTTGAGACATTTGAATAGTAAGGCAGACCGTGCCACACATTTTATTTCTCATATACTGTTTTAAAAGATCTATCAAAATTTTTGAGGCAGAAGAAACTTTTTTCCTTTTTTCCTTAAGAGCATATTTATGTGGAGAAAAACAGCAAAGCTCATGTTTTCAGTGTTAGTGCAGCTATAGAGGAAATGGTTGACATTTTAGGATGATGTAAGGAGAAAATGACCAGGTATCTTCCTGAGGGGCTGACTCTGTGTGATCCCACTCCATCTGTATTCCAAACACCTATGACTCAGGGCTATTGGTTTTTAAAAGGCACTATTTATTACTGTCTTGATTGCCTTAGGATGAAGTGCTTGTAGAACAGTGGAACTGTAATGAGAGTCTTTTTGGATGAGAGACTTCCCGAACTAAAATATGAGTTTTGGCAGCTTGGCTAAACAAATATGTTTCCAGCTAGCAGTTGTGAAAATCTCACACTGTCTCCAGCCCAGAGGTTATGCAAATGTAAGCTGTTGTGGCACTGCTTGTCTCTTCTGCTCCATATGGAGCTGCAGTTAAAAGGGGACTTGATGGCTGGAACAATGGTGAAGGGATGGACACAATTACAGGAAATATTTCTGTTGCCGTTATGGGGCCATTCGGGCACAGAATCCTGATCACCGATTTCAGAACAAATCAGATGCATATACAAATAATTAAAAGAACTTCCTTTAAAATGAGATTTTTAAGGAGAAACAAGCTCAGGAGGAGCAAAAACTTACACATTTCAACTACTCTTCGGCACCATGCTGAAAGCATACAGCAGGTGAGTGAAGGTGACATTCAAATGTTCGTACCATAAAGGAGTTACCCTTAGAATTGTTAATAGAAGCTGTGAAAGAAATGAGAAATACTTCTTAATTATATTTATATTGGCATGATATAGAGTCATACTGTGCTCTGAGCTATGATTCTGCTTGGCCAGGACAGGGCTTACTCTGTAGGTGTTTGTTCATGTAAAGCTGCAGATTTGGTAGAACACAGAGCACAGGGCTTTGCCTGTGCCTATAACCTAAAATATGACCTTTAATTCAGCCAGTCTGTGCCTACTCATTAAGAGAAAGCTGAAATGGGATAACAAATGATGTGCAAAAAATTCAGTGCTTTGAGCTTCAGATCCTTTGAGAAATGCAAATGAAAAAACTTCATCACAGCATCCCAGAAAAGCTCCTCTGTCCCCTGCCTGAGTGAAGAAGGTGAGGCAGAGAGCAGCCTGCAGGTGCTGCAGAAAGAATTCACTTCCCAGGGCAGTTTGGGGCTGTCACATCATGCCTTGCTCTGCACAGGAGGGGGATGTCGGCATCCCAGAATATCTCATGAGTGGAGCAATCCATTTTGTCGGCCTACCAGCTGGCCAAAAGGTGGGGGTAGTGCCAGGTTCCCTGTCTGCCTGGTGCTAAGCAGCTGGCCCTGGGCACGCTTAGGAGCCTGCAGAGCCAAGCTGAAGGCAGGAGGCAGCACGGGGGAGTTGGCTGCTAGCTGGACTCGGAGTTGGCATTCTCACCCGGCCCAGGGAGCGGTGTAATCCGTATGGCTGCAGCTGGGGATCTGAGGACTTGGCAAAGGGGGCAACCTGCCTGCCAGATTTATTTTGGTCTGTCAAGCAAGGTCACCAATTAATTCCTCTGGAGCATTTCAGTTTGGTTGCATTAGGATTTTCCAATGTGGAGCTGTAGTGTTGTAGAGACCAATGCCCAGCTTTACAGAGGAAAGAAAAAGACTTAGATACAATGCTTATACCCAAGACTCCCTTCTATACCTTTAAATAGTGAAGTCTTTCACTGCTAATTTTCACAAGCTGTAGAGCTCTCCAGTATCCTGCAAAGAAGCCTTGCTTCTGCTCAGAAGTGGTGGAAAATCTGCAGGGCTCAGCCCCTTCTCACATGTATGATATGAAAAGCGTCACATGACTTGCTCTTCCCTTTATACTCCACCTGTAATTATGCTTATGCCTATTTCCATACACTGATTTAACAGGTTGAGCAATCATTGGAGATGTGAGTCCCACTCCCTGGCCCACCACCCCAGCTGTGTTTCAGAATGGGCAATGCATGTGCCAAAACCTAGAAGGTGGTTTCAGGTGTGTTCCCAGTTCCCAGGCAGCCCAGGGCCCCGTGTGTATGACAACATCTTCAGCATTTCCTCCTCAAGTCATGCTGGGCATGGGCCTGGAGGGAAAGATGCCTTAGATCCCAGCTGAAGTGGTTTGCTCTCCTTAATAAGGGAATGGATGCTCTGGGATGAGCACTGTGCCCTGGCTCCAGACACAGGAAGGTCAGGCCTTGTAATACAGCAACTCGGAATTCCAGAGACAACGGGGGCACCATGGCTCAGGGTGTGGATCCAAAGGAAGTGGTGTTATTTCTCAAAGGTGAAACATTCAGAGGAACTGATGTATCTGCATTGAGTCTGCAGTAACGTAGGCAGGTTAATGCCATGGTGAGACAAGAACTTTTCTGCCAGTTCTAGCCCCAGCCTGAACCTGTGTTAATCTCTTATGCCCACAGAGAATCTAATCTATGCATCATCCCCCAAATCATGAATGGATCTTGAATATTAATAGTTTTGTTTGGACTGCAGAAGCAGGAACCTGAGTAGAATTCTAGAATGTTAGCTTATTCAGCCCAAATGATTGGCTCTGTTTTTTTTTTTCTGTAATTATCTTTTTTATCAGCTGGCAAAAAAAAGCATCAAAGCAGCTTTAATTGGAGTAAATTCTCAACCACATAAGAGACTACAGACCACATAAGATATGACTACAGTTACACTAAGCATTTAAATATTGTTTCATATTATTGTTGTTAATGTCTATAAGGTATGCTGAATTACTTTTTCTTGTGAAGGTTAAGAAGATACATGGAGGAAATAATGTAAAAAAGATGGAGATAAGTTTGAGGGAGCCAGTCACAACATTACAACATTTATTGTGTTTTTCACCATTTACTCTGCTTTAAAATTAATTTCATTTTCAAAAAAAAATTTGAGAGTCACATAAATATCCTGAGGCTTCAGTATGAAAGTAAACTATGGTCATTTTTCCAAGTGAAAAAACCAGAGATGTGTCAAAAGCCTGAGGATTATTATTTCAACACCCTAGTTTAGCACTATACTTGTTATAGTGACCCTTGCAGAATTTTTTGCAGGACTCAGGGTTTGATGGTACAAGTCTCCATTTAGTCTTTTTCTCCAAAGCACCCCCAATTTACCTAAAGATCAAATTCATCAAAGAAGAATATGGCTTTTTGGTAAGATACCTGAGTATACTTGGGTTAGCTGCTACTGTAAAGATTTTGACTTAATTTTGCCTGCAGTATGCAGACGGCAATTGAAAGTCATCCAAAACAATCCATAGAGGTTTTGGATGTTCAAACTTGGATGTTCTGGGGCCTAAACTCCAACCTTGCCTAAAATCAACATCACCTTTACAAGAACTACGGTGTCACATATGCCCCTGACTCAGGCTGTTCATGATCATAGATGAGTGAAGGACTCTCATCTTCAGAATGCACTGCAGAAGGAAAGGCCAGGGAGGAGAAGAAGCAAGTTTGTAAAGCTCCAAAATCTTCAGCTCACTGATATTTTAGCCTGAGGTACGATGTGAATTCCAAAGATGCCTGAATAGATGTGGCATGGCGCAGAGCTGCAGCACTGTCTCCCCCAGGCGCAGGGTGAGGGTGTGCTGAGGTGCCTGCATTGTCCTGACCAGACCAGTGGATGCATAAATAGGGAAGGAAAACTGGGATGGAAGGAAGAGACAGGCATAATGAAGGGAAAGCTCTGTGATCAGATCTGTCAATACAGATAATTCCTGCTTCCCATACCCATCTGAAAAGCAACTTAATAATATTAGGACATAGGAGTGTTTGCTGTGAATTACAACTAAGTGAATTGCAAGCGAAAAAGAGGGATAACCAGATTTTTTCTGTACATTAAGCATTTTCAAGTACCAACATAATAACCTTCTCACACTGATTCAGGATGAACTGTACGTACTATTTTTGAACAGCTTTGGATTTTCTTAGTAAACTGTTCTTCCAGTACTGCTTGCAGTATAATTATTGCCTATCCAGCAATACCAGAAATAAGAATGTCTTATGCAATGTCTTTTTCCTCTGGGGACAATGTGAAATGGTGTTCAGAATGGTACCAAACTATAATGTACTTACAGGGAAAAAAAATCACATAGTAATCAAGTGTGGAGATAAGAGGGAAAAATACACCCCAAACCTTGATTGGAATGTATGTAAAACCACCTGGAATATATCAGACCTGTGAAAAAACCTAAAGGAAAAAAAAAATTTAAAGCATTGTAACTAAATGAAAAAGCCAGTAGATGGCATGAGAGACCTTGAGATTCGACATAAAATTCAGATGGCCACTAATAGCTACTCACTTCTGCAACCTTCTGAGCTGTCTCTGGTTTTAGCCCTAACTACTGTATTTGCTAGATTCCTGAGGTTTCTTATTCATCAGCTGCACTTAGATCCACACAGTACATTTATTTTTAGGGACAACTAAAGTTCATTTAATAACTCATTCAAACATGCTGAGTAAAAGCTTAGCTCTGTTGAGTTTAACCATTGGATTCAGTGGGGTTAGAATTGTAGATGCTATTTTTTTTAATGCTCACACTGCGGAGCCGGCATTTCATTTCCAGGAGGGGTCTGGTATTAGTGGTTTTGTCCTTTCCTATCACACTGCAACTCCTTTCTCTGGAGCAGGATGATTGTGCTTTCCTGAGAGTCACTGTGTCCTTTAAAATTAGTGAATCAAAAGAGCCAGGTCTGAAGGACAAAAGGTTTGTTGTCTTTGTCCAGGATACAAAAGGCTGTGTCTCCGGTAGCCTTTCTGCCTGTCTGTAAAAGCACCATCCAGTTCGAGGCTTTTAGGAATAATCCACTAAGGTTTAACCAAAGCTGACCGCGAACAAATTAAGAATATTGTTTTGATTTTTTCCAAATGTATAGTTATTTTACAGTTGGATGAATCTGAAAATGAAAACCTTCAACTTAGCAATAAAATATACTCGTGTGGTTAGGAGATCTAGTGGAAAAATTTACTTTTCATTTCTACAATCACTGAAGAACTTGCAGAACACATATGGGACTATAAATTCATAAGCATTTCTGACTCCATCAAGTAGGTAAGTAGTCATATCTTTCTGATGCAGAAAATGAGACACAGAAGTCCCCAGCTTCATGCAAAACCACATTAGAGATATGCAAGGGCAGAATTAGGACTCAAGCCTGGTTTATGCTTAGGTCTGCATCATTTTTCTGACACTTTTAAAAAAAAATAATACTAGAGTACCATAATTGCCAGATTATGTTACTTGGTTACTGCAGTAAAGTCCAGAATTCACTAATACATACAATTGAGAAGCACTAGGAATGAAAAGTAGAATGCATAAAAGCTCAGCCTGCGTAGTACACATTTTAACACTCAGTTGGGGACATAGCTTTGGCTTGTTTTATGAGATAGGACAGGCATGATTTCCAAATGAGGTTTAAATCTGGACTGCAGATATTCTCCCAGATGGGTTGGAAATGTCTGTGTGGTGCATTAGAAATTCCAGAAGGGCTTTTTCACACTTGTACTGCTAATGTTCTTAATTCCTTTGGCAAAATGAGCTGGTTCTAAGTCTTTTGCTTTGCTGTGAACACTACCAACCTCAGGCTTTTTGAATGTTCATTACATTGTGATTTTACAGCTGCAGTGAAGACTTTCAGGCAGTCAAAGGCATTCAGCTGTCTCAGCAAGAGGGCACTAACGAACAGGAGTTGGACAGAAAGGAAAGGCGCCCCTTCGAAGTGGAAATAATGAGAGCTGTGTCCCACCCGTGCCCTGTGAAGAGCACAGAAAGGTCTGTGACTGCTTTCCCCTGCTTGAGCCTGCACCCCAGCCCAGGCTGCAGTACTGGTGGGGTGATGGTGAGTGAATTCCCTGCCCTGGGAGCACAATTTCTTCACTTACTAATGGCTCTTTGCTGTTACTAAATCCTTGTTTTAGTAGCTGAGCATGAAACTTCATTTTTCTTCTCTCCCTACTACCTTTGTCTTATCTGAAGTGGTTGACTGGCAAAAGTTTTTCTTTTGTAAACAAGTGGATTAAAGAGAGAGGTGTTGGATTAAAGAGGACAGTCTGATCCTATGAAAGTCAATGTCAAATCTCCCATAAGCCACAGTGAAAACAATAGCAGCAAGAAAAGAACTCTCCAGGTGCAAGACTAGTGTGATTTTAAGGGAAAGTGGAATGCAAAATTCTTCATCTCTCCTCTTGTTTGAGGCTGTTTTGCAGTCTAGCGCTTCTGATGAGTTAGTAAAACCCAGCTTTTGTACAGGGAATTTGTGAATGCTTTATTACAATTAAAAACACAAGGCAAGAATTCACGCTACTGTCTTAGTTTGGGGACACATGCACAAAAAAAAGCTGTTGAATAGTGCACTGGCTATTTGCATATATTCTCAAATACAATACATAGATGAAATTAAAGCTGGGAGAAGAGAAAGAGGCAGGCCTTTTGCCTTTGTAGGTTATCCCCATGAGAGAGGCTTGGAGCAGAGGCAAATACCCTTGCCCCACAGTATGCACCAGGCATCTAGTTTGAACAAACCTGTAATGGCTTACTTCTGGAAGTAATGATGTTATGGCTGTATATAAAGAAAAACTGGGCCTTTTCTGAAAGTTGGTGGCAAGCAGCAACTCAAGAGAGAGTAAAAGGAGTACCTCCTTACATTATTCATGCTTCTGCTCTTGAAAGAAAAGCGCTGTGAAGTGCTATGCTGTAATTGGTCAACTATTTAGTCTTCAATCATCCTTCTGATAGATCAGTTTTTAGTTAGAAAGAAAAGTATTTTCTTTAATGACAGTTTCCTGCCAGGGGTTGGGTTCAGCTGTACCTTGCCCACGCTAAGGCTTCTCTTGGAGGAGAGTGCTGGCTGCTGTTCACTGTTATGGAAAACAGACCACGGTTCAGTGCACGGCTGATTTGTGACACAGGGTGAGGAGATATTGTGCCATTGCAGGGGGGTTTGAAGGTGCCACCTATTCCTGGTCCCCTGGGGTGGGAGGGAATTACCTTTCTGTACAGTGAAAGCTAGCAGATTGACTCTTCACTGGTTAAACACAGTCTGACTGTCCTTCTTGTATTTTATTTCAGCTTTATGATGCTATTGATCTTACATATCTTTCTATATATTGCTTTTTGGAGTATTTGGAATGCTACTTGATGTATTATTGTTCCCAGAAGTTTTTGAAGCCATCATTTTCATAAATATACAATAGGAGATGGTAAAGCAAAAAAAAACTTCCTATTCACACTTTCAGTTAGTTCATGAAGCACCAGCACATCCATTGAAATTTAAATGAAAATGGGGACTGTGTCACACACTATAGCTCTCTGGAAAGCTACAGTGGGAGTCTAGCAGTCCAATTCATTCCTTTGTAGAATGTACTAAGGCTAATGGTCTTGCTGGGAGTAAAATATATTTTTTTGCAGAACGGTTCCAGGAACAGACGCTGCTCTTTACCAGAAAACATAAAAGAAAACAAATGCTTACTGTGTCTTTAGTATGCTAAATATGAAATTCTTTGCACAATGGAATGTTAGCAGTAGCCGTAATCATGTTTTCTTTTCATCACCTAGCGAATATAATTTTAAGAGCGGACTGCTGTAATTATATCTCAGATAAAAGGGAGCAGAATTTCTGTATAATATTATAGTTGGCCTGATTGTTTTGTTGATAGGGAAAAATAAAGAGAGACCACATGAATACTTATTTAATGAACATATTTATTAAGCAGTGCAGACTGTACATAATGCATTTGACTTTGCAGTAGGCTTATTTTCTTCAAGCACCTTTCTTAATATTTTACTACAGCTATTATGTTCCCTTCTTATCTGTCCAGCTAGTCAATTATTTGTGTAGTATGTCTATAGCACAACGCCAAAGCGTTTAACTTAACTACAGCTGCCAGTGCAGGTACAATCAATGTCAGCTTCCACAGACTCCACAACATCCTCAGATGCAGATTTCTTATCGCTGCTTTTCTGCCATTCCAACAGGCTTACAGCAGTTTCTGTCAGAGGAGCAAAGCCATTGTTAACTAACATCAAGCAAATTAACACATTTCAAAGAAATACTGTTTTGATGGCTGTCAGCTCCCTCATCAAGTAAAGAATGAAATCCTGCCCTCACGGCTGACATCTAACTGACTCATTGACTTGGAACAGGATTTTCATCCATGATATAATTACTGTAATACTTCCCCCAAACCAAAATGAATTACATTTCATGCAGCACAAAGACAAAAGGAGGCTGTGAAAGTGCTGGAGGTAGCCCCTGTCAGTATAAGACCACCACGTACCAATCCACATCAGCAGTCGCTTACGTTAGTGCTGCATATCACTGGGTATTACAGCTGACTGTTTGTCGAAGTTCATTTCTGAAGGGTAAGCCCTTTGGAGAATTTTCAGAGGTTCATAAACTTCTAATTAAAGTTTCCCATATATTGTGAAATCTGGCAGAGCATTGTCAGTTGCAGCATTAACCTTACCACACTGCTTTATCAACAGCAGCTTGAATAAGCCATATTCCTTAATGCTGAAATAATCTAAATGGAATAATGATATTCATCCTCCCAATAAATATTCCTAGCTAGTTGGAGGTTTATCACTGCATCTGGAAGAATATTAGGACATCCATTTAGATTAAGTTTGTATAATGAGAATGCGTAAAGCTTTCATAATTTTACTTCCATTTGTTTTATTCCTTAGTTGGACAGTACATTTATAACATACCATCCCTCATCACAGGGAAATATGGTCACTGCTGTATGAGCTCAGGTTGATCAGTCACTTATCTTCTGAAAGGTTAACACTCTCTGTGGCTAAATTACTGTCCAACATTAACTGCAGGTTTTGCATAATAAGCTAGATAATAAATATTTCCCAGAAAGATGCTGGAGATGCTTTTAAAATATATATACTATGTTTTCAGGCTGTGAAATGAGAAATAAAAGAAAATGTCTGAATTCTGCTTTTTATATACATTATGTTTCTTACTCTTGGCACACTGTGGGTCTGAACACATTCATATCCATGTAGGAAACAGTTTCCCTGCAAACTGGATCACGGCTGAGTAACTGATCCCCATGCGTAGGCCTTGTGGGAGGTTTGAAATATAAACCAATATGTGGGCTGAAACTTGGAGTGATGCCTGCCTCAGTCAAGTTCTTAAGGCCACAGTCTTGCTGATTTGAGGACAACAGGAGAAATTATGCATTCTTGTACTTCATTTTGTCCTTGCTCCACTAGTGACAGTGATGGGGTCCTTCAATTTTGAAACAGCAAACTATCATGTCTGAATACTCATATAAAGAGTTGAGAAAAGTTCTTTGTCCTGTGCATGTATGTTCCTAGATTGAGAAAAGTAAAGATCCCTACTGCTTCTACTACTTCTCCAAATCATCAGACAAAGAAAGAAAAAAAAATAGCTTTGAAGTGCTGGCCTTGTATTCCTATTGATCCTTAGACTAAGAAAAATCAATCAGTTTAGCAAGATAAAGAACAATAAATGGCATATTTTTTTCTTCCTTCTCCCTCTCCTCCTCTTTTTCTGCTTCCTTTTATAAATAAATAAATAAAAAATAATAAGGCCTTAATTAGAAATCTTGCAAGCAGGCTTCCCAGTCTCTACTTCAGGAAATGGACAAGAGAAGCCTGCAGTTGCTCTGAAAGCAGCACTGGCTGCAACAACTAACATATCTTTTTTTCTGGTTTTCCTCTTTTCTCAAACAGTTTTGTGAGAGAACGAGACAGCTTTATTAAAGCCTAATATTCTGAGACAGTGAGTGGTCTGGGGTTATGACACTTCAGAGATACAGACTTGGATACACAATAGAAATCTGTGAAACATGGATATAACAAGATTTTGGAAGGATTTTTTTTAGAGGGTGGGTTTTTCTATTTATGAAAGAATGAATCCATTCTCTTCTCAGGAAGCTATCAGAAAACTATTAACACTCTCTCTGTGCTACCTGTTGAATAGGCTGTTGCAGATATTTGACTTTTATAGAGAGATCCTCTGCACTTTCCTGGGCTGATTCAGCACATTGCAGATATTAATAACACAAGCAAAGTGCAAAGTTCTACACAGATGTTTAAATTCAGACATAAAAATACCCTGTCCTTTCCAGTGCTACTCAACACAGGGGTGCATTGTCTCCAGTGAAACTACACTGGATTATCCCAGCTAACAATGGGTTTGACCAACCATGGTTAACAAAGAACAAACCACTTCAGTAGATACTTCCTCATGGTGAGTTTTCCTGTAAGCTATATAGGTAACTAATTAAAAGACTTCTGCACCAGAAATATGTGTAGTTTCCAGTTTGGATTCTCTTTTCATGATTATGAACTTCAGTGTGAATCTGTGTTAGACAGTGCCTCAGATCTTGGTACAAACGAAATGAGAAAAGGGCTTGTGTTTTTTTTTTTTTTTTAATCTGGGGCATGAGTATGTGTGTATAAAATACCTTAAAAACCAAACCATTTTCTGGAACAATCTAGGGAAACTTCCAGCAATGTGTTTTTGCTGATGTATTGCACAGTGCCATAGCATGGCAGTCTAACTACAGCACTCATGTCACACTACTTGACTGACTTTCAATTGCCTTGCCTGCCCCGGTCTACACGAAATTGCAGGCTGTAATGTACATAAAACGGCTCAGTGTTGCTTATCTCAACTTTATGGAGATCCTGAAGACATGACAAATTTTATTTTGTGATTTTATTGATCGCTGCTGCCCCTTTTACCTCCGCAAATGTTTTTCTCAGATGATGCTACCTGCCATCACCTAACCTAGCTTTTAGCTGGCCAGCACTGTCAGCAGTTATAGCAAATACTAATGGGATTAAAAACAGCAGCTCTGAGAGGAGCAATACAGGTCTGTGCATGGCTGCGCTGCGTTTTGTTCTTTCGAGTGCTCTGACAGCTCCTGCAGTACGTGACACACAGAGGGAGAAAAATACTGTACCTTTTGGGAAGCAGTGGAAGCCAACCTTTACTGAAGCTTTTTCAATTGGAGTACAGTCTTTCATACATTTCAGTACTGGGTCAACAGAGTAGCACGTAGATTCCTCACCATCAACAGTAGGATTTCGATTCAGCTTCACATAACTGCGCTGCAGCTTGCACCCTAAGAGGAAAAGGAAGGGTAGTTAGAATTGTAGGAATAAATCCCAATCAATCCTTGCAATAATAAAGGTCCACATTTTCTCTTCAGCTTTTATAAAAACGCAGGTATCTGACAAACCATTTTTACTGTAGTGAGGTTATCAAGATAGGACAATAAGTTTGTTGATGAGAGTCTGAAAGGGAGCTATTTTTAAAATCTAATTGCACAATATAACCCAAATGGAATTATGTATACTCAGTTTTTTAGAAATACATAATACACAGAAAATAATCTTTCATGTCTGAAAGCTATTAAGAATAGATACTGCAAGCACAATGGCTACTTCATTGCATTAGGAAAAATGTCAACTGTAGTGAATGGATAAAAAAGAGGGCAGCATTTATATAATAACAACTGGGATAATTTTTGTATTGGATGATTTTTATAATGTTGCAATTATCTCACTAGAAAGGTATAATGTAACTTAACAGGATCCCAGCTACGACTCTGTTTCCTGACACACAGATAAGTACAATTCTGCTGCCACTGAAGTCAAGGAGAAAACAAATATTAACTTCAATATAATTATTTGGGGTCCAAGGTAAATGGAGACCTATCAAACAAAACTGTATTGATGTTATAAGAGTCTAACATTGTTTTTCCAGCTACATGTGAGATGAAGCTCTTTACTGTAGGAGTTCTAAATATTTTCCTGAGATTGGACCCTCACATGGTGCAGAACAAAAATGAAATCTTTTTGCACTTTGGAAAATTACATGAGTGTAGGATCTGACACTGCATGCATGGTCTGCAACCTGTGTGGTGAAAGTAAGTCTGCAGACAACAGCTGAAACTGTTTTGATAAACTGGTGAAAATCACACTTTTTTCTTAGTGGAAACAAGATTAGGTCTGATTTTGCCTCTCAAGGAAAAAGCTGCTCAGTGTAAGAAATAAAAATCAATTATTTAACATTGAATTGCACCTGAGACAAAGACTTTTGCTGGAGTATATATTCTCTATATTCACAAGCAGTGTTTTAAACACTCAGTGGTTAATAAAATTAAAATGGATACATATTGCTATTGAAATTTCTAAGTAAAAGATATCTACTGCTTTAAAAAAACATTTTCTAGCTGTTGCCAGAAGTGAAATCATAATCTATCCAAGCATAAAGATTTTCCATATCCACTCACCACCAGAGCAGGTTTCTTCTAGCAATACCCATGAATGAACAAAGGCAGAGCAGCTGTGTGCCAGCCTACGGTTTGGCATGAGGAGCTCATTTTCCTTTTCTCTGTCATTATTACCACAAACTCCACAGGTCTTTCCTCTCATCCATGAAGCAACCGTAACCTGCAAAGTAGCACACCTTTGTAGTGAATGCTGAAGTGTTGGTCTGTCAGCTGGCAAGGCACTAGACAGAAAGAAAACAGCAACCTTGAAAGTGCAGTACCTGAAGATTTACACCATCAAAAGTCACCTTCTTCAGTCCGAGCGCTGGAACTTCCACGGTAACGGTTTTTCCATTTTTATAAATTTTAACATTGTCTGTAAAAAGATGGTGAATCATGCAGTGATCATCTTAAATTAATGGAGAAACTGTGTAACACAAAACCCACCACAATGCGTTTTCCTTCACAATGAACATTTTGCTGCTACAGCTAAATATATATATTTAAGTGGAGGGGAAAAACAAAAGTAGAAGAAATAATACATTTTCAAAAATATTTTACTGCTGTTGCCTATAGTTGGAACTGACTTCTGTACCCAGTGTGCTAAATTTTGAAATTATAATGACAGTGGTGGTACTCCAGCTAAATGTCTGAACTAAAGCATCTCTCTGTGACTGTGACATGAATTTCTTTTCTGAAAAATCACCAGCCTGGATATATGATAAGAAAGGGTTTTATTCCCCTGTCAATTATGCTGGAGGAAAGTAAGAGTACTGTAGGAAACATGAACATAAGTCAATACAAATCTTAAGAAAGTGGTCTTTAATTTTCTCTTTGAATTAATTCTAGTTGTGTTTTCTTTACACTGAGATTTTTCTGTGAAATTTATAAAATCTTGTTATTTAGTTCCCAAGTCAGTCCTGGAAGGCTAGGTATCACAACTTACTTTTTTCATAATCAGAACCTTCACTGTGTGATAGAACTTGTTCTTCATTGCATGCCACAAGGAGAGATGAATTTGAGGCAGGACAGATAGTGATGTTCCTTCAGAAAAAGCAAAAAAAAAAAAAAAAAAAAAAGAATAAATTAGTGGCAAATTTAAAATGTGAAAAGTATAGCTGCTTGTGACTATCTGAATTTGAATGAATGAATGAATAAGCAAGTTTTCTTTCCAAAGTGCAAAATTAATTGGGACTGTAGGCTTTAATATTCAGCCTTTTAAGAAAAGACAGCATGGGAACTGAGTAAGCAAGTTTTCAGATATTGGTGGTGGTAGAATTCAAGACAAGAGCAACTACACCATAGAGTCTCAGATGAAGATCCTTTCTGGAAATTCTGTCCCCATATGTCTCATTCAGAACCAGTTTCAGCTAGAAACTGGGTATCTGCCACTCCCAGACTAACTCACTGAGTAACTTCATACCTGATTTCTAAGCCTCAGTATAACCACACTTACGCTGCTGTTGTATTTATGTGAACCTCTCTCGAGAAAGACTGAGGATCAACCTTTCTTGTAGAAATGATGAATTTTGGGTGCTCAGTACAGTCTTGAACCACCACCAGGTTGCAGCTTTTATTGAAAGAGTATGAATGGCTCACACGATCAAATGTTTTGAAGTCTCTCTCCCTGATTTCACACGTGGCTGCAAAACAAAACCATAAAAGAAGAGGCAGATATGACCACTGTATGTGTTGCTGTGAAGTACTGAAAGACACCTCTATGAGATTGAACTACCCAGCAAACAGGAAGAAAACTTCATCTCTTTGGCAGAAGCCAGAGTCTGTAAGGACATGAGAACACTATAAAATAACTACCTGCTCTAGACTATACTAGTATTGATTTTGATTGCATGCCAAACACAAAATTCAAACTAGCAGGGACTAAAATGTACAATATTCTTGAGAAACTGGTTACCATAACAAACTGTGATAAAAACTCCCCACTTCCCACAGGAATGCTAGGCACCAACCAGTTTGTGGTCCCTTTTTGAATAAAATAAACTGGACAGAAAATACACGGACTGTCTTGTGCCCATCACCTGATGCCTCTCAATGCAGAGCTGGCACCTTCTCAAGTGGGGCAAAAGACAACCTCTAGTCCTTGAAGACAGGAGTGAGCCCCAAACTCTGAATGTTTACAGCCTTTGAATCCTCTTCATTCACCTGCCAAAAAACCTGCTTCTCTGTGAGGGAACGAGCTGCTGGAAGCAGGGCTACAGGTGCTATGCTTCCCTGTAAGACCATTAGAAGGAAAGGCAAGGCCCAGCCATGGCAGAGTATAGATCTACACACATTGCTTATTCATGAGACAAACATATAAGTAACATTTACATTGATCTTCTTGTGCTATTTGTGAAGCTATTTCAGGGAATAAATTCCAGGCAGTGATATCTCGAGTCTCGTAAGCTGGAGATGGGCCTAAGGGCAGAGTGAATGGCAATCGGAATCCCTGACAATAAAGTGTTACCTGGAAAAGCAGAAATGAAAATACATTAAGATAAATTGAACCATATACTCAAAATATGACTGCAAAAAAAACCTTACTCTTACCTTGGAAATAAAAACAAACACCTTGAAGATGCATTTCTACAATTGCAGTTGTGTTACTCTCTGCAGAATGCACCCTAACCTTCAGCTTTTGTGAGGAATCATTATCATCTCTTCTAGTCATATCTGACTTTATAAGATATTGTTAAGAACATTGTAACTGATAGAGATGAGTTTAAGTGATAATTGAGTGAGTTCTTAAAAAATAAGGTAACAAGTTGAGTAACTGAGATGATGGATGTGTTTGGAAAAACGAATATCATCCATTAAAGGTTGAAAACCAGCATTTTCAGCATTGGGGTAAGATCCTTCACTGTGCCTATGAATTATATTTGCCAAGAGAATCAAATGAATGCCTAATGTGCTGACTTCTTTATTATCACATATTAAAGATCCTGCAGTACTGAAGCACAATGGAGGGTTAAGGACACACAAGTTTCTGTGCATGAATAGCTAGCTGTTATTAATTTGCCAGAGATCCATAGGGGAAATTTTTCAAAGAGGTGCATAGAGATTTGGTGGACAAGGACCAATTAATTAGTGGGACCCTGCAGGCTCTGCCTGTGCAGGCTGCTCTGAGAGGACCACTAACTGCTCCAGCCTGGTGAGAGCAGAGTTGTATTTGTGGCTTGCTCAGGCCAGTCACATCAAGCATGGCTCCTGCAGATGTGGGACTGGAGTGCCAGCACATACAGGTGCTGTTTGTGGCTGCAACAGGGTGAAAAGTGTTCTCAAGGCCCCCCTCTATCTGCTCTGAGACCCTGAGTCACTCTGGGTAAAAATGCATAAAGGTGTGAGTGCAGAGCAGTCAAACTTGAGACAATTTGGCCTCACTGCTGTTCTCAGAATGCAAATAAAGTATTTGACTACAGAGTCTGATTTTCAACCTTCTACTGCAGCAGGCCAAAGCAGTACAAAATCAAGAGCACTGTTGTATGTATTTGAACACACCCACCTAATATAGTTAGGTATATAGCAACTTCTCTAAAAGGGAATGTTTTGCTTTTTATTTCTTTACATTAAGTGTCAAAACTTTCAAAGTTGAAAATCATTCAAGGTGAGGGAAGGGAAAATGAAAATTTAACGTACCTCAGGAGCTTTAATTACTGTATCAATTGTTCGTGGAGATGTTGCAGCTGCTCTTACTGTAAATTCATGAGATGGATTTCTCTGATGTACTTCTGAGAAGCCCAGCACAAGTGCTGCACCAGGAACGTATCGCATGAATCTGGAGATAAGATATGGCAAACTCAGGTGCACGAACAAAAACACACATGGGATGGTGAGGACTGCTGGCAGATCCAAAAAGTCAGGAAAAAATGTAAGGAGTGAAAAGTCAAAGAAGTAATACTTTGGGTCAAATTAAATGGTTGATTTTATCCAGAAGAAACATACTGGTTTTATTTTGCCTATTTAAATGGTTATTTTTTGAGACTGAATAGAAGAATATTTTAAAACATAAAGGCCTTTTGAACTGAAATAACAAATAATTTAATATGGAAAATGAAATCTAACATGCTCTTGAAATATTTGGAGGCTATAATTTAATATGAAACATGGAAAAAGTAGAACACATTCATAAAATACTTGTGTACCGTGTTTCCATTCAAGCACTGCCTGCACCAGTACGTTTGGGTTGAAAAATTTCATTCAATTCTTTCAGTGTTTTTCAAAAGCCAAGTAGGGTAAAAAAGTCAAATAAAAACTTAGGAAATAATGAATTACATACGCTGTGCTTGTCTTTTTTATCCAGGATGGAAGCTTTCCCCATTGCACCTTCAGCTGTGCAGCTGGCTTCCTTGCCAGTTTTCCTGTGGTGGCCACTGCTGATATCCTGTAATCCCGACATTCCTTGCCCCATCTCAGTCTGGCCTTTGTAGACAGGGAAACAGTCACCCAAAGCTCAAAAAACAATCCCAGAATGAACCCTGACCATTTCAAAATGCAAAATTTTCTTTCACTGATTTGTGCACTGTTCTTTCATATTTCCAATCTTTTACTCTAAACCGGCTCACAGAGAAATTTTGACTTCTTCATACAAAATCTGAGGTATATTAGGAAAAAAGTTTTCTGGTTTGTGTAGAACTACATATACATGTTCCTGTCTCAAAGCAGCCTCTGAAACATATTGAGATTTCCTTAGATGTGGTAACTTAATCAAAAGTATTTTTTCCTAGAAGAGGACTGCACTTTAATTTCTTGCATTATAAAATTTAATGCACTATAATTTCTCTTCACCTTTCCCAAGACCTCCTGATTTAGACCCACCCCACTTTCTTCAATACTGAATATCATGCTGAATCTGTTAATTGCAAAAAGCAGAGGTTTGCAAATTGTTGCACAAACATCTCTTGCTCTAAAAAGCTCACGAGAAGCACAGCACAGGGATATGCAAAAAAAAGTAAGGACCTGTTCCTTCACTTATGATGCTCTCTTTGGCATCAACCTGTTACCCAACTTTGTTTTGTCTGTCTTTTCATATAAATATAAGAAAAACAACATTGTAAATATATCTGAGTTATGAATCTTTTGAAATCACAGAACAGTCTGAGTTGGAAGGGACCGAGAAGGATCATCCAACTCCATCCGGAAAGAGTTCAACTCCCAAGTGAACTCAGAGTAGAACAAATAATAAATTGTGATGAAGAAGTCAATTTTTCAAATATTTTTTATTATTTTACTGCTTATATTTTGATTTATCTTAAAAATCAGTATTTTTTTGCCAGATTTTGAAGTGTGTATTTTTTTAATATTATCTATTTTTAATTCAAAAGAATGGTGAAACATTTTCTGAAACTTTACGAAACATTTCAAAATAAATATGCCTTTCCTGTTTAATACTCCTAATCAGCAGATTCTCAGTGCCTACTCTGGGCTTTGTAGATGTCTCAGTGCAGAGCTGCCTGTGCACTTACCTGTGCTTTCAGAGGCAGTATCACAGCATCAGCACACGCTTTCCAATTGGTTTCAGCCAGCTGAACCACAACTAGTTGCACATCAACTTTGGCAGCATCAGAACGAACATATGCTGTAGCTTGATAACCTTGATTTCTGTTGTCACTCCTTACTGCCTGTGCCACAATCGTAATGCCAGGTGGAATTACATCTCCCAGGAAGTTGCGCTGAAAAAGAGCCCCCAACCATCTGTGCTTAAGTATTTTTGTGTATTCACCAGAGAGCCTGCAGTCCAGTTAATGTGTGCTGATAGCAGGCAGCAGCCCTTGTCCTTCATCAGTTTAGTTTGCAGTACTTATTTCTATATCCACAACAGTTAAGGATGAATTTGGTTGGAAATTCAATTATTCAAAGACGTGATTATTTTCATGAGGGATCCAAGATGCTTCCAAGCTATCTTTATGCATATAGCAAGATTTTGTTCATTATTTTAATGTTTCAAATAGCTGCCTACAATATGTACTAGAGACATGCAGAGTAGTATATGCATTCACAACTTTATTATACTACAGTTTCTTCAAGCCAATCAGATATTTTGAAATCCTGCTTAGTAGCAGAATTACCCCAGACATTGCCTGCATTTGCAAAACTATTTTTTCTATTATTATGTAGATACCTTTATGCAGTACAATTATAGAATACTAAGTGCATAATAAAGGTAAAGATGATCTGTGCTTAATGGACCTGCACATTTACCAATCAGTAATGTCCATGGAAAGTCTGATTTTAGTTATACTCTGCATGCACTCATGACCTCCAGTCTACATTTAAAAATAATTAGGCAGACTTATTTATTTCTTCTTCATTTTTACCTAGAGGAACTGATTTTGTATTCTGGGCTTTCACAGGGAAAAGAAAATTCTTTCTTCTTTAACTTACAGCTACATTCCCTTCAACGTGTATAATTTCCAAACCCAGTCTTTCACATACTGCAAACACCTTCAGAAATGAAGTAAAGGAAACGGGCAAACAAAAGCCTGAACACAAGGGGATTTAAAAAAAAAAAAAAAAAAATATTTTTTTTCAGGGGGAAATATCTCAATGAATTTTGACTTTCAATCTACAGACTTGACTTTTAGTGTCCTTCCTGAACCTAACCTCCTCAGCTGGTTGGTGCCACCACATCTACAGCTCCCAGCTAAGCCTGGCTACTCTGGGTACCACACACAGAGCTGTACCTCACGTGTCAGGCTGGAGCCATGGCTGTGGTGATGGATTCTGACTCTTTTGCTCCTCCTTGAGCTGTGAGCAGAATTTTCTCCATGGTGGTGGCTGTGGCTGCTGCTGCTGCTGCTGCTACTGCTGCTGCTGCTGCTGTTTCTGTGGCTGCTTCCCAGCTCAGAGGAAGATGATGATGAGCTGCTTGATCCTTTATGATCTGGATGCTATGAGATAAAATAGGTTAGAAATCTATGAGGTAGCCTCTAGTTTTACAGTGTAAATATCAAAATTACAGCTATCAGCCTCCCTTTATAAGTAACAGACTTGGACATATCTAGAGTGATATTTTTATTTCCATATATAGACATGAATTATGTTAGGCTGGAATGTGCCTCGGATCCACCTCGACATCTCTGCTGAAAGAAAGACTGCTAGACACTGATTGCAAATGACAACATCACACTGTTCAGATCTAATGCTAGGGAAAATGAAAAGTGGCATTTCATAAACGGTCAAATACATTCATATCCAGAAAAAAAAAGATAATACAATTTTATGAATAACACTATAAATCATCCTCTTCCTCTTTCACATGCAGGATATATAATAGCTGTACAGGTAACACCTACAAAAGCCATTATCACCCTTCTAATAAATGCTAAAAATATCTTTGTGCCATAATGTGTACTGAACCTGGTTTCTGAAAAAATCTGTGTAATGATTTGCCATGGTTGCCTAAGAACTGTGGACCTTGGAAGGTCCTGCTGCTTTATGGTTCCCCCATGGTCTGTGTTAACCTAGCTTTGGCTGCATTTGTGTTTCCTAACCCAAATTTGAGAATTGCAAATGCTGCAACACCAAAAGGATGTAGTGTAATAACATATTAGTAATAAATCTGCTTTTTTTTGTACATCATTAATATTGTTATTGGGCATTATGGAATGGTCAAGGGAAATGGCCCAATCAAAGTCTTTCAGTAAAAGGCTTGATCTCATCAGCTGCAGCTACCATGGCAATGTGCACTCGAATTAGACACCTACCCAGTGGATGTGAGCAGGCCTGAAGCGGAGACTGTATACTTTTGGAAGGTGAGATTCCTGCAAAATTCCAAAAGAAGTTGTTACCTACAGCTCAGTAAAGATCACCTTCCAGCAGAAGTCGAAGTATTAGACAATTTACCCATTCTGTAGAAATATAGTGACTGCTGCCACTGTTCACTCGGTTCTTGACGTGGTTTGTCTCAGCTCGTTTGTCAGATTTGCTGTGCCAATGGGAAACACCAGTGCTTTCACTGCTGCTGCTACTCCATGTTTTAGGCTTCTGCTCATGGACACTTCTCTCTCCTTTAGCAGCACTGGCAAGTGGAAATGATGTGGTCTTGGACTGCTCCTTAGCCTTATGCTTTATACCAGATGCTTTGCTACTGCTGCTGCTACCAGCACTACCTCTGGTACTGCCTTTGCTGCTGCTACTACTGCTTCTGCTGCTGCTGCTCTGGCTGCTGCTACCACTGCTGCTGCTCCTACTGATCCTACTGCTGCTGCTGTCCTTGCTGCTGCTACTGCTGCTGCTGTCCTTGCTGCTGCTACTACTGCTTCTTCTGCTGCTACTGCTGCTGCTGTCCTTGCTGCTGCTCCTACTGCTGCTGTTGTCCTTGCTGCTGCTCCTACTGCTGCTGTTGTCCTTGCTGCTGCTNTGTCCTTGCTGCTGCTCCTACTGCTGCTGTTGTCCTTGCTGCTGCTCCTACTGCTGCTGTTGTCCTTGCTGCTGCTACTACTGCTTCTGCTGCTGCTACTACTGCTTCTGCTGCTGTCCTTGCTGCTGCTACTACTGCTGCTGCTACTGCTCCTACTGCTGCTGCTGTCCTTGCTGCTGCTGCTGTCCTTGCTGCTGCTGCTGTCCTTGCTTCTACTGCTCCTGTCCTTGCTGGTGCTACTCTTACTGCTGCTACTGCTGCTCTTGCTGCTACTACTGTCACTACTACTGCCACTGCTGCTACTACTGCTACTACTGCCACTACTGCTGTCACTGCTACTACTACCGCTGCTACTACTGCTACCACTACTGCTACTACCACTACTGCTGCTACTGCCACTGCCCGCAAAGGGGTAGGACTTCTTTCCTTTGGCTTTGGAGTGCCCTGTTTTCAGATTTATCTGGGTTCCTCCCTGTGATGCTCTGTCGTCAGAGCTGCTGCTGGAGGGGCTGCTCGTTGTACTCTCGGCACTCCCACTGGCGCTGCTGGCACTGGATGACGAGCTCCTATATTTTCTTGTCCCCTAGTCAAGGGGAACATTGGAAAAAAAATAATTATTTTTTTGTGTTCCTGCAGAATGGCATAAGTAAAATCAGATGCAGAATTTCTGCTGCCTTAGAAGACAAGGTGTATGCTTGATAACATTCTTGCAACACATCACAATAATTCAAAGGCAATTTCATAATAATGTGTTAAACCCACACATAAGCAGAACAATGGCCCAAACACTTTTGTGATAAGGAGAATGCAGCAGGTGACCACACAATGACATGTAACTGGTATCAGTAATGACAATGCTGTAGCTGTCACTGTCTCAGGGCAGGTTGTGTAGTTGGTGTCAGAGCATTTTGCTGCAGTTGCAGTAGCTGTAAATAACAGACTACTTTTTGACCACACAACAGCTATTTTATCTCTTACAAGAGATTTTCAGAAAAGCATACAAAACCAACTTGCTCTTTCTAATGTCTTTCATTTGCAGAAAGGGTGAGTGCCAACAAAAGACCTGCTGAAAGAGTTGTGTACCCAAAAGTCTGTCTTTATTTTCCACTTTGGTATAATATCTAAACAAAGGAAGCTACTTAGTAGAAGGAATAAAAGTAAGCTTTGTGTAATGTCTCCCACAAATCCAGAAGTGGAATTTTGCAGCAGTACCTGATCATCAG
The DNA here is from genome assembly GCF_001522545.3 of Parus major. Lineage (NCBI taxonomy): Eukaryota > Metazoa > Chordata > Aves > Passeriformes > Paridae > Parus > Parus major. The sequence goes on along the minus strand of NC_031777.1, from coordinate 19,204,148 downwards.
TGTCAGCAAGGATCTTCTTCACTTTTTTAATTGCTTCTTTTCTGGAAGATGCTTGTGCTTCTGGATCTTCAAATGTTACTAGGCGTACCATTTTTGTAGGAGCTTGGTCTCCTGCTTGAACTGTGACTTGTATTTTTTCAATGGGTGCCTCAGTGTAAACTGAAATTTCATGACAATTAGTATTACTGTTACTATTAGCAACTAAATGAGAGAATAAGCCAATTTTACCATAATTTGGCAATTTTTCCTCAAATATAAATATTCAATGATTATTATTGGTATTGAGCAACTTTGTTCAAAATTTTCTCATATAGCTAAAGCACATAATGGCAATAAAATTTTAAAATATGACCATGATACTGGATTTTTTCTAGCCAATAAACAGAATGATCAGCAGATTTTAGTCAAGTGAATTGGATTGCTTAAAGAGATAAACCATGGGTTAATGAATTAAATGTCAGACAGGAGTAGAGGCTCAACTCTTGAACGCTACAGAATGGCCCAATGGTTAGGCCATTAGTTTGGTACTTAGAAAAGCCAGATTCAGTGGCCTGCTGTGCTTTTATTTCTTATGATCATGGATTAAGACATTAAGGACTAGATCCTGGCAGGGTTAATCCATAATTCCCTTTTAGAGTCTGGGTTTTAGAATGTAGCTACAGGACACTGCATCAGATCTGTTGCCCATGTCCAATTGCTTCGTGCTTGCATCCCAAATCCAATGATTCAGGATGCATCAGACACACTCTGCAGGCACAGATCAGCCCTGCTTGACGCTGGCCACGCTGAGTGACATTGCTGGGAGAGCTGGGAAATTGCTTCTCAGGCAACTGGGGGAGAAATGGATTCCTGCTGTGAGCATAGCCTGTTGCCAATACTGGCAGGCCTTGTACTTCTAATTGTGGATTTAGTGATACACATAAGATGCAAAAAATATATAGGTACATATACATCTGTATCTATCTATCTGTATGCCTGTGTGTGTGCGTATTTTCACCCACTATTTTCTTTTTTGTGCCCAGTTGTATTTACCTGGCTTGAAGGTCATTCTCAGGGCATGCTCTCCAACCAGGTAATAAAGAGGCACGTTCCTGATAAATGCTGCATGCACACTTTTCTTCTCAATGCACACTTGAACTCCAAATGTACTTGCGTTGAAGCACACGGACCGAACAAATGGCTCTTTTAGGGAAGAAGAATGTCCAGAAGAAAAGGGATTTCCTGATGACACATCCTCTGCAGACTGTCTATCCTATTAGATAGCACACATGTCAAGTTAACTCAGACAGCAGTGAGAAGAATACCTGCATGTTATGTACCTTACTTTGGTAACAGTTACCTGTACCCTGCAGCGTGAATTAACCAGTTTATTTGAGATACCAAGGCAGTGACATAGGACAACTTGGTTTTAAACTGGACAAAATTCTGATCTGAATGGGTTGATTAGACTACCTACCATAAAAGGAGCTTCAGGCTATAAGAATGGAAAATTATGTCACAAATTAATTCTAAATATTTAAATTTTTTTTCCTGGAATATTAGACAATGTTAACAGGTTCTTGATAAAGCTGACTGTGCTTTAGACTGACTGGAGCTTTTTCCTTTGATTTTTGATGTGTCAGACAACAGAACTTTCAACTATGTCCACAAAAATTCTGACTCACATGAGGTCTGACATGAATGTGACACTATATAAATTAAATGGTCAAAACATATAATATATTAGAAATTTCCACTAAAATCTATGCAATTTACATGTAGTAAGCAATGCTTACAGAAGAACAAATTAAAATTAATTAAAATTGGAATCAAATCCATGAAATAAAAACTATGATTTCCTGAAGCAATAAAGCAAATACCTAAAGATACAATAAACACAAGCTTTCATTTCACATATAATTCAGGTTTGCATTTAGTTTTTTAATGCTGTGTATCATATCTCACAAGATTCCAGCCTTGTATGAACCTTACCAAAAAACCCTGGAATTTCTAGTGATACTGGGAAATGCTCCAGTCAGTGCCATTTTTCAGTTGCTGTTCATTTAAGAATAACTGTGGAGTTTTCAGGAAGGGCAACACAGAGGCACAAAGTGAAATAAAGCTTGTTCCAGGGTATTGGAAACTGCTCTCACTGATAGCACGTTTGTCTATTGACTTCTCCACAGGAAAGTGCTGCTCTTGTCCTCTGTTCATCTCTTATTTTATCTGAAAACCCTTCAGAGTTGCAGGATAACAATGAAACCAGAACAGGACAGCATATTCTTCACCTCTGTCAGTCTTTTGCTGAATAAATTGTCACAGCGATGCCTTCACAACACTGCCCATCTTAGAAACCCATCCTGGCTTTTACAGAAACCTGGCTCAGGAAGTCATGACCCAAACTGCACTCCATCCTTGAATCAGGATGCTTATGAGCATTAAATTTGGCTCTCTGAGTTGAGCAGTGGAGCATCTTGTGGAACGTTTGTGACTGCCCCAGGAATGTGATGCTTGCATAATGGCTGTGAAGTATTTAAAGATCATGGGCCTGTAGATGGCAGTGCAAAATTAATTACCAAAGAAAATACTTTTGCTTTAGAAAAAGTGTTGTAAATTTGATGTATTACAGTCCAGATTTTAAAATAATGTTACTGTAAAGCTCTTTGTGTTATTAGATTGAACCTGACTTATTTCAAGTGAAGCAGCATTGGTCAGAGATGAATTGTACCCTTTTGAGAAAAGAAATGGTTCCCTCCTGTCTAGAAGCCCAAAAAAGAGTATTCAGACACAACATCATTTACCCAAATGTTATCAGTCTCGCCTGATGCAGAATCTGAATTGAAGGACATCTTCATTATGTCAGGCACTGCTTCAGGTAAAAGAACTGGAGTCATCTTAGTAGCATCCAAATCCCCAATATTTCGTGTAACAGCAAATGTCTTAGACCTGCAAAATAAGCATTAGAGGAAACCAGTATTGATAAAGCACTGCTGAGGAAAAGACCTGAATAATGCCTTGTAGCCTGCACTCAGCAACAAGTATCATACCTTGCAAATTGCTTTACAGATATTTACAACATCCTTCCTGTTATCTGTGTTTTCAAAGACTGCTAAGAGTCAATAAAGACACAAACCAATCTCAGGGGCAGATAGCCCAGTCAGGATTTTAGAATCATGAGTACAGGATAAAAACCTTACAGCTGGTTGGATCTTCATACCCTAATACCATGAAAAACAGCACACTTAGAAGTTCGGCTGTGGATTACTTTATTAAATTTTTGAGTCACCCGTTTTGAGCTCCTGGACTTCTATATTTTTAAACTCATCATTTGTGTGTTCACTGAAGTAACCTTATTTCTAATATGTTTTGACATTATATTTGGAAAAATACTGCCATAACTTCAAAAAACAACCTGGTGGCTACTGAAAACAGTTTCCTGTGTTATTTTTATTAAAGCAGAATTAAAGAAAGGAGCATGAAAACGTGAAAGTGTCTCCAGCTTGATTTAAATTCACTAATACTCATGGCTTGGCCATGACTTGGCAAGAGGTCAAGAGAGGTGTGCAGGAAGGTTAAGAGCCTATTTATGTTAATGTGCTCAGTACTTTGTTCCCAGTGCTGTGAACTCTAAGTGCATTTGCAGGATCTCAGACCAGTGATAGAAGGTGCAGCATGAGACTGAGGCTCTTATGATAAAATATTCTGAACCCCTGGCTTCATACCCCACATTCTTCAGGGAACTTTTTATGGTTCTGTGGACTGAGAGTTTTGTTTTGGGTCAGAGAAACATCTCAAATGCTGAAATGCTGTTGAGAGACAAAAGCCTGTTTCCCTCAGCTGTTAACACTGTGCTAGCTCTACCTTATTAGCCATTATCAGCTAGCATTTGTCTCAAAATTCCCCATGTGCTCTTTCTCAAGGATGGAGCTGATCTCTTTGCCCTGGGGCTTTTGTGGTCTGCCAATGGAGGTGGCTGCTGTGACAGTGAATGGGAAGATGGTCTCAAAATGGTCTCTATTTTAATATGGTCCACACTGTACTAGCCTGAGCAATTCCAATCTAACCTATTTGAAAGATGAATTTGTATTCATTTGATAGCCCTCTCTTCCTCTTGAAGGCTCCTACCGTGCTGTGTGCAATGTAAAGCACACAATTGCTCTTCATGTGGAACACCTCAATAAAACGTGTGTCACCTGTGGGCTTTGTTTTCTTTTCCATCTCTCTCTTTTTTTAGATAAGGACATGACAGCAACGCTCCACGCTGGGTGATAGGAGAACCTTGAAGAATGGAATCTGAAATAAAATATTCTCCCTAACAAGCAGAGGGGATAAAAGAAAATACAAATCAACTTGCATTTCAGATGGTTCATCTGGGTAAAGAGACAAAAAGGGAAATGGTTTTATTTTAATCCCATTCAATAATTCAAATGACCACTGAACTGCAGGCTGGATCTCCAAGCAGAAAGCCCTGGGGTTTCTTTTCCAATTTTTTTTTAGTATTTTTATGCCAATAGTCTACTCCTGCCACCTAATGAAAGTGAAGGATCGATTCCTCCCTGTTGAGCACAGAGAGCGGACAAATGTAGCAGCATCACAGGTGACACGTGTCAATGTCTGCAGAATCACACGGCACAGTAAAAATAGGCTACAAGAGCCAGCTCTGGTGCTTTAACAAGAAAAAACAGTCACAAAGAAGGCCTAAAGCTATGGTATGAAAGAATCTGTTCCCTCTGATCCCACACAAGGGGAAAAAAATAAAAAGGAGGTTTTCCAATATGTATTAGTGCATTTTTTGGATGAGAGAAGAAGCTGTGCTATAATATAAGCCAAACTCACTGCAGGGGTAAGGGACAAGCAACTCAGCTATCTTGGACCCACTGATGTTTCAGTGAGTGTGGCCTTACACACATCCCTAACATGGGGACAGAAGACCTCAAATGTCTGTTTAAAACAAAAAACAATCAACGAAAAACTATTTTCCCAGGTGTGACATCACATGTAAACAAATGAGCAACAAGATACAATCAGTCAGCCAGATCCTTAGCTATCTTTCTGATGTGGTGAAACAAAATATTCTGCCTTTCCTATACATCTCCTTTCCAACTTTGGCGCAAAGGTAATATAAAAAGAGAGACTTGGAGCCCCACCTGTTTCCCTTTTCTGCCCTCCAGACACACCTCACTGCCTCAACAAGATCACAGTCTAAGCTGCCTCTTCTGCATTTTCTGCTATAGATGTATAGAGGTATGTAGTCATGTTGGTAAAGGAGTTTTCTAATTACCTGTTTCATTTTATAAATAAGATGCCTATGTGAAGAAATTTCTGCTTATCCTACAGCTAAAATAAACAAAAAACCTTATGATACAAGCTCAATTCATGATTATGTATATACTTCAGTATGCTGTCATTATGAATATGTGGTATATTAGCAAAGTGCATTCTCTGGCAGCTCTCCATATTTATACTTTAATCACAGAGCTCTAATTTCCCCTGAAATTTATTTGATTTTTACTTCTTGTAAATTTTGTTTAAAAGTATGTTGAAGTAGCCATCTGTAGTATACTAAATAATTATGCTAAAAGAGCCTTAAAAATAACCATTATTTTTAATTAAATTTTGATAGGATTGAATTGAAACACATGCTATATATTCTCTCCATAGTACGATTAATTACTGTGCTCTGATTTTTGCTATAGAGAGACTTGAGCCCATAATGTGCTGATTTGTCTTGGGAATGCAACCTCTCTATCACCAAAGTTTTCTTTTTTTTTCTTTTTGAGCTTGTGATTACTTACCTGAATTTCTCTTTGGCTCTTGAAAATTTATATAAATCCCACTGCTGTGACAGGTTATAACCTTTATGGTGTGTAGGATATAAATGAACTTAATGCTGTTGAAAACCCTTTGCTTCATGTGTCTGAATATGAGATATGTTGGGGAAAATAATATCATATCCTGTCTAGCTTTAATGAGATGGGACTACAGAAGGTAACCTGCTGACCATCAAGATAGTGCCCAATACTAAAATATTTTGAACGGAGCTCACAAATACAAGAAAGATCAATAGCTTTCTTTAAATGGGGAATTTAAAGCTAACAAGGGAAGGTGTCACAATATCTCTAAAATACTGACTTCAATTGGATCTTTATTATTTGGTATATCTATGCAAAAGAAAGAAAAAGACTATGTTCAACTAAAATTTTAAACTCAGTCTATATAGCTATATATAGATATATCTATATATCTTTATCTATATAAATATATATTTATCTTTTCTCTCTACCAAGCCTGCTCATTTCTCTTCATGTTTCCAAGATTTTACTTTGCTTGGTCTTTGACCTCCTCAGTGATGTGGTTCAATGTTACATTCTCCAGTTATTGCTTTGCCTTCACTTGCACTCATTGCTGTTTCATTGCTCTGTGTGGTTTCCACTGGCCATTTGTTTTGTAACAGTGAATGGGAATGCTTTTTGGAGAGAAATTGATGGTGCTAGAAGTCATCTAGTGACTATTAGCTTTCTCATATTCTTGGCATTATGGAGCTATTTCCAAGTGACTGCTTCACTTTATAAATGGTAATGCTGCAGGGTCTAGAGCAGGGTTTGTGCTGGAACTCATGGGCTTCTCTGCTGTAATACCTTGTTTCTGACACTGAGTTGCTTTCTGCTTTATGGCAATGTATTTAACCCTTTTTGTGTCTCATTTGATCTCCCCTTAAGCCAAAAGAGACCATTTTTTATTTATTTGCAGGGAGGATCCTTCTGTTAAAATTTCTCTCTGCTTGAGGCTCTAAACTCCCTATCAGTATTCAATATTCTCATTTCAGTTCAGTGTGCTTATTGAGTTCATTAATAGCTGCCTCACCCTCTCTAACACTGGGAACTAGTGAGAGCTGTTGCCTGCAGTCCCTGATGACCTTAGGAGCAGACTGTCCTGGCCTCCATAAGAAACTGAACCAAAAAACCCATGCAGCTAACTTTTCATCTCTGAAATGCTGAGACCCTCCCTACCTCTGCATGGAGAGACCCTTGTTACAACCACACTTGATGGAGTGGAGGAATTGTCTCAGGGAGGAAGATGAGATGTCAAATGGTCAGTGACTATTGAAGGACAAGGGGAAATAATGATGAACCTAACTGGTGGCTAAATTGAGGAGACCTACAGAGCGTCTCTGGGCCAGCAGCCATGAATGCTAATTGCAGCTGGATCAACCAACTGAGCTCTTTTGTTACTGCTGTATTCCTAGAGCAGAAACCTGTTAACATTTCAGTGGTTTGTGTAATCGCTGATTTCTGTTGTCAGTGAAGCTTTTTCCTTCGTGATGAATTTTCAGCTTCTCTTTCTCAGGTTTTTTTCATGTGTGCACGTGTGAGGGTTTCCTAAGTTTGGTCTACTGCTTTGATTCCTTGGACATACTCTTTCTGTTTCCTCCTGCTCTTTGCATTTGTATTTCCATCTGTTTTCATTTGTTTGGCATCTGGCTACAACAGTTTTCCAGAGTGTATTGTAATTGCATGCACTGATAATAAATCAAGGAGTCCTAACAGGTAAGAAAACCAAATGGCAGCCACAGGGGAACAAGGTGAAAACATAAGAAACACCAAACCCTCTATGCTTCAAGGCATCTAATGCAAATATAGATGGGTTAACTGTTCTAACTGATAGGATTCAGCTGACTTATATCTTCCATAATGTTCCCAGTTCAAATATTTGTATCAAGATAGAAATTTTATGTCATTTGTGTTTCAAGTAGCTTATAGATCTCAACAACTGAGATATAGTCCTAAGGAGGGTTTTCAGGTGAACACCACAGAAGATAACACACATTTTCAAGCAAAGTTTAAGTACATGACATTTCATTTAAAATAAACATCAACCATACCAATCACCACCACTTATTCAAGCTGTAAGTCAAAGACAAGATTCCTAAATATATTTGGATTTATTTAGGAGACCCTGTTTTTCTACATAGAAATATACTAAGTGCTATTTCTTACCTTATGCTAATTATGTCAGTCTCATCTTTACATGGTGGAATTTCAATTTTGATATTTTTTTCCCTCATCTGGATAGTGGCAACAACATTCACAGGTACATGAGCACTCATTTTGGTGCGTGCTTCCAGCCCTGCCTGGACTGTGTGTGTGTTGATTCCCATTACAAAGGTCATCTCCTTGGCCATGCTGAAAAGGTAGAATGAGGGTATAATTATGTTCATGCAGCAAACTGCTGTTGAATATGTATGTCCTCTGTCACTTGAAAATATTATTCTTTTATACTAAACACCTACCTTAGACTCATTTTGGATCTCAGCCTAATGTTGGCATTTAGTAACTCAGTCAATCTGAAATCAGACTTTGGAGAAGGTGTAATCTGTGCTTGAACTATTACAAAGAAAGCAAAGAAAGGGTTAAGAATGCCCTCCAGTCCTAGCAAGAATGTTTGTATTGCCAAAGCAATGAGATATATTACCATTTCCTGCCACTTTTGTGATAGAAGAGTAATAGAAGCTGGTCTCTGTTGGGAAGCCAGTGCAGGTGGGCACGATGCGGCGGATCTCAGAGGACAGAAGAGCTTTGGTCCACTGCCTCCCTACCCCACTTTGAAGGCTACTGATTATTCTCCTTAGTGAAGGGATTTTTTCATCAGATCCATACCATGCCTGCAATTACAGAGTTCAACATGTCTCAATAAGCAGAACTTGAGTATCATGATCCGTGTCATTAACTGTGCCTCAGGGGAAATTCTGCCAGCAATGATTATAAATAATCCTGATCAAAACTTGACCTTATTTGCCTTGACTAATACTAGAGACAAAAAACCCAACCATGGATTTATAAAAGGGAGAGAATGTATGAAAGCAACAGTATTTTTGATCTTTTAATGCTTGGGTAGTGGTGCTTTAAAAATGATACCTGCAGTGCGTTTTGGATGGTGTTTTTATCAAGTCCACCAAAAAACAGCTCTTGGCCAAACATCTTCAAGTAGCCTGATGCAAAAGGTTTGTCACTGGAGAATGCCTTCCAGTCAGAGAGCTGTGTGAGAAGATGAAAAAAACCTGATTCTTCATAACATTTGAGAAAGCAATATCAGAGATTTTATTTTCCCCCAGAATTTACCGTTTTCAGAATTTTCTTGAAGTCATAGTCAGTCTCCCAGTCCCTGTCAGGAGAGTAACCTTTAGCAAACACCTCCTGCAGTCCTTCAATTGTTATTCCTACCTGTGGGAAGAAGTAAAGTGCAGATGCCAGTGGATGGTGGTTGTAAGAAGGGAATAGAGGGTAAACTGTGGGTAGACCAAATTACCTCCAAGGGATCAGCCACTCTTCCAAGGAAATGTGTCCGTAGCTGGGACATTGCCATAGCTGGAATTAAGCTACCCACATTATTCAATACCAAATATTTAGCTGCCAGCCCACTCATAAGCAACTCTGCAGAAAAATAGGCAGTAAGACACAGCACAGTTAGTTTCTAGGTCAGAGTGTATAGATTGTATCTATTTACTGATTAAATAGTCGGCATCATATGAGCAAGGCCGGAAAACTCAGCTATAAAACCGGTGTTCTAAAACAGTTATAAACAGAATATTCTGAATTTTTAACTAATAATGGGCAAAGCTACAAGCTCATTGCATGGTGATGCATGGCTGATCATTGCATGGTGGTTATGTTATTTTTCCAGTTGCTTCTGCTATATCATAGAGTCATAGCATGGTTTGGGTTGGAAGGGACCTCAAGGATCATCCAGCTCCAACCTCCTGCCATGGGCACAGGCCCCCTCCAGTAGGTCAGTTTGCTCAAATCTGCATCCAACCTTGCCTTGAGTACTTCCAGAACTGAGGCATCCACAACTTCTCTGGGCAAGCTGTACCAGTGTCTCATCACCCTCACAGAAAATAATTTATTCCCAATATCTAATATAAACTGACTCCCTTTCAGTTTGAATACATTCCCCGTTGTCCTGTCACTCCATGCCTTTGTATAAAGCCCCTCTCCACACTCTTGCACACTCCCTTCAGCTGCTGGAAGGCCACAATTAGGTCACCCCAGAGCTGCCTCTTCTCCAGACTGAGCAGTCCCAATTCTCTTAGCCTTTCCTCACAGGAGAGGTGTTCAACCCATCTGATCATCTTGCTGGTCCTTCTTAAGAGTTGCTCCAACAGGTCCTTTGCTGAGGGCCCCAGAGCAGGATGCAGCCCTGCAGGTGGGGTCCCACAAGAACGGAGGAGAGGGGCAGCATTTCCCCCTTGTCCTGCTGGTCAGGCTTCTTTTGCTGCAGCCCAGGACAGGATTGGCTTTCAGGGCTGCAAGTGAACATGGCTGGCTCATGTCCAGGCTCTCCTTCTCAAGCACTCCGAGGGCTTCTTTTGATGATCTGTTTATTCCCCAGCCTGGATTGATATGGAGGGTGCCCACGTGCAGCATCTTGGGCTTGGTCTTGTTAAAACTCCTAAGATTCCCATGGGCCCACCTCTTGAGCTTCTCCAAGTATGGAAAATATGCCTATCCATATCATTTACATCCAGCCACACTCTGTAAAATCAGCTTATGAAATGCTTTTATGAGACATCATTTAAGGCACCTTGACAAAGGAGATGAGAAATGAAAACAGATTTGCCATCCTTTGCTAATAGTTCAGGGAAAGTGATACACATGTCCTATAAGTACAGATGGTGAGCTATAGATCTATAGATTTGTATCTCAAATGACTCAATTTAATGCATCTAGTTCAAAATGCTGTAACCCTTACATGAAATGCACCAATTATTAAATTACTGTTAACTATTGAGTGAACTTTGAGTGAATAATTTGTTTCTGTTTATTTCTCTGCTTAGATTTATCATCTATAATGTTCTTAGGCACAGGTAATCAGTGCAGAGCAGAGTCAGGAATTCCTCTTGGTCTTGGCACAGTTATATCCTGTCCTGTTTTATGAGTTAAACTAATCCCACTGCTTTTCTAAATTTCCTTGGGTTTCAAGAGGAACAACTCCTGCAATCAAGACACAGGTACTTATCCCACCCCACTTTTAGTAGCTAGTAATCTACTAAAAAAAAAAGAAAACAAAAAACAACAAAGTGGTGTCACACTGGTACATTACTAGGGTGCTGACAGGAAACCTGGAAATGTGAAGACTAGTTTTTCTCTGCATGAGCTTAGCCAGAGCATTTCCAGGTGTTTTGTGGACAGGACACTAAAACTGAGGCACAGTACTTTAACTGAATTTGTTAAAGCTATCTTTTATGTTCTTACCACAAAACCTGTTAGTTAAAAGGTCCATGGTACATCCTGATACTTAATGAGAAGTATTGCTTATAAATAATAAAATGATTGTATAGAATTCATTGACTTGAAAAGAGCAGCAATATTTTCCATACCTCAGGCATTACATAGTGCTAATGCTCCAGGAATATATTTGCCATTTCACTGTGAGAGTTTGATGACACCTTCATATATCTGATTAAATGCCTTGCCCCAAAGATGAGGGAAAGAAGACTTAGTGAGCAAAGGTATGTATAAACATTAGTACACATTTAATTATATGAATCTGAGCTTATTGAGAATCATATTCTAACAGCCCTCACACTGAGGAGAACCTGAGTCATCCCTTTGAGTTCAGTAGCAATGTAGAGCATGAAGCACTATTTGTGGTGGCCATGTGTGACAAATTCCAGATTAGAGGCAGATTCAGCTGACATTACTGCCTGTCATTAAAAATTCAGCATCTAGCACCACAAAGATCTGTGATGCTGAGGGCAGATTTTTTGTTTTTATCAAGGAAATAGGTACTGCATTACAGCCGTCACTATGGTAACTCCTCCAGAATGGACTCACAGAAACACATTTTACCTGTGGCTAGTGGAAACAAATTAAATTAGAAAGCTGGAGGATGGATCCTCTTCCCATACTAGTGTAGTAGGAGATTGACTTAATTTAGTTGAGTTATACAAGGCTAAGATTAGCATGCGTGGGAAAAAGATCATGTTTTTTATTCTTCAGGATGAGGAGCTACCTATCCATGGCAGTCAAATTACTGACAATGGTCTTCACCAGGAAGTAACAGCAATTCCCTGATGTACTGCATTTTCAGGCTACAGCCAAAATAAAATATTCCATTTCACATAGCCCCCTTCCAGCCCCCATCCCTCATACATATTGCACCCCTCTTTCTCGCAGTGTGAAAATTTAGCTGGCTTAATTTTAAAAGCAAAAATTAGAAGTCAAAATGAGTGCCTAAACCAAGAAACACATATCTTCACATTAACAGAAAAATGTATCTATCCCTGAATGTATCTAAAGTAGTACAAAAGTTCACACGGTGTATACTAGTGACTGTGTTTCTTTGGGCACTTGCTGTCTCCATCATTGAGGCAGCAAGCACTGCCTCATATATTGTATATATATATACGTATAGTATATTACTGTGATTCTTGCAGTATGTATTATATTCATTTCCATTATAGAGCACATTAAATGGTCAAGTAAAATCCATGAAACTGGGGCAAGACAATAATAAGATTTACAAAAGTCCTTCAAGTCACACCCTTCTCTCCAAAAAGGAGGCAGAAGTACTTGTACACTCAGCACTGTGGATTTCAGATGTTTCAGAGTCTCTTAATATTGATTACTTTGAAAAGAATCTTAACACATACCAGTGAACAACACAAGATGTAAAAACATCCAACTCCTGATAGATAAACAGCATGTGTAAGGGGACTGTGTTTGGAGCTATAATCTCTCTAGTCTGCCAGCTACATATGCCAAATCACTGAGGCTGTCATGGTCATTTACATAGGGGAGTTGCTTTAAAAAAATCTGAGAAAAATAACATACATGGAAAATAGCAAAAACTACAATGTGGGCCAGCAAGAACCTGTCTTCTAATCTGGTCCTTCCCTGCTTTAACTACATTTTTATGTGCAACTCTGATGTAACTGGCCAGTCTCCAGATACCATATGTGGGTCCACTCATTCTAGTAAAGAATCTTGGTAGGAAGATGCAAGAAAAATCTTTAGACAATAAACCTGACGTAGCTGCTCATGGGTGCAATGAATTGTCACATCTGAATGTTTTCAGAGTTTTCTGTTTCACTGGGCACAATTGTTGGGGTAAAGACTATTTAGCATCACATTTGAATGCAGAAGGAGCTGTAGGTGTTTAACACTGGTAGAAATTAATCCACTTCAGCAGTAATTTAGGTCCCTTCTGTTTGTTTGGTGCTGAACAATGGTATGAAATTGTTAAACACCACTGAGAATACAGCATTTGATACAGGAGCATGTGCCTCCCTGACTAATGAAAACAGAGGGTTATAGCCCCACAAGCCCTCTGGTAATTTCAGGCTGGCAGTGTACAATTCAAAACACAAAGGACCTAAATACTCTTCAGCTGCAGAGCCTGAGATTCCTATATTTTTTTTCACTGAAGATGAGAAAATACAGAGGAACAACATGCAGCCTAACAGCTGGCTAGGAGAATTAGGCTCTAATGCTGTACAATTCTTTTCTCCCACATATTCACCAACATATATTTCTCTACAAAATCTACTGGATCTCACCTTTAAAGACACTGAAGCGGAAAACCTTGCTGAACTGATATCCGGATTTGTCAAATTTGGGACTTAGTGCTCTGACAGCCATTCTGCAGGCAGAAGCCCTGAAAAGGTTCAGTGAGCACATTAACATTTCAATTAGCTTGCAACAAGTGTTTCTTCTAGGAAAGGAATTTCCCTTACACCACTTGAAGATCCGGAGCTGTGCTTCTACCCAGGGCCCTCAAGTGAGAGTAGATGAAACTTGCCACTTGCATGCTAGGTTCCCTCAGCACAGCATCAGCTAATGCCATCACGATTGGAAGTCCTGGCTTGGTTTCAAGCAACACGGCTGCAGCTAACATTCGGATTCGAGGCTGACATTTTTGATTCAGGAAAATCTCAAGGGTAATAGCCTGGACCTGAAAATAATAGAAAATAATACCTACTTTTACTGCATGTTTGAACATTTTGCTAACAACTACCCAACACCAGTGAATGACCTGTTTCATCACTAGCACAGTAAAAATTTGGATTATTTAATTATTATTCTTGCTTTCATAGTCTGAGGGCTGGAAGGGGCATTATGGTAATATAGACTGACTTCCTACACAATGAAAACCAAAGAACTTCACTGGATAACTTCACTTGTACACCACATCTTTTATCCCTTTTTGAGTGATCCCACTCTAGGTAAAAGAGATTTCATGAATTCTTTACATACCTGAGAAGAGATTTCAGAGATCACTTATCCCTATGCATAAAGGTACAACTTATTTCTAATAATGTGATCTTCTGGGGTACTTTCTGCTAAATATTAGAATAAAAATGAAACAAATAAAGCCCAATTTATTACCAGGAATCTCTATGCCATATAGGCAGTTTAAATCAAAATTTAATGCAATAAACATAATTTCCTTAGTAGTACTTGTGGTTGATGTATTTTCCCTCAGCAATATTCACTATCAAGACCAATTTTGTACTGGAACCTTTCCAGCTTCCAGGGGGGCACAGGAGCATTTGGCCCTAACTGTGGATGATGTGATGGTGGTTTCCAAATGTTCTGGCAAACCTTCTGCACATCCCTGTCCTGCCTGGGAGAGTGCACGTCCATGAGCTGAAATGAAGAATGACCCAGGAAACTTCAGCAAACTTTGGGAAAACCCTGACTGGTTTTATTAATTTGAATATGTTGATTATCAAATGCCAATGTAGAAGAGGTGACAAAGATGTAGCAGGCCTAAATGAGGCTTTTCAAACTAAACAATAAAAAAGGCCATGAATTAAGTGTGTTTGATCCAAATATGGGAGTGTACCTAGCTGCAAAACAGACATTAAACAGTTTTTTGAACAATGAAAAAAGTGGTCACAATCATTAACTTGCTTCAGATCAATTTTCTCCAAAGAAAATGCATAGAAAATCAAACTGAGTGGTCTGGGACACCAGTGGAAAGCCAGGCCAAAGAGCAATCAGAGATGCAGTGTTATTTTCAAACACCAAATTGGCTTTTTTTTTTTTTTCCACAGCAAAGATTGTAACTTCTACCTTTGCAATTCCCTCCCCTCCCTCCCCTGCATTTCCCTATCCAGCTCCTGCACTCTACTAAATTGTTTCTTTATTCTTCTGGTTAAAAGCATACCCTGGCACACTATTGTCTGTGGATCAATGTGTACACTCAAACTGGGAGGCACATGCAAGAAATGAGTATAATGGAAACACTGATACTGATTAGTAGGTGAATAGCTAATGAAAGCTTTTAGTGTACTTTTTATATTAAGAATTTACTTATATAAAACAAAAAATTTCAACATCAGGAAAAGAATCTTGAAAACCTTGAAAAGGTTTCGTTTTAAAAGCAGATTGCTTCAAAGTGAAAATGATTGTAAAGTGACGTCTGCAGTAGATGAGAGTATTCTGGTGTAGGCATTGTATGAGAGATCTAATAATTATCTCAGTCAGGGACAAAAGTCACATTTAGTAAATGCTCTGTTTATGACTTAAACCAGCACAATGTCTGTAAATTTGTAATTAGGATGCAAACCCTTGGTATCTATTTACAATGAAATGCGGTCTTGAATTACGATTAGATGTGACACTCAGTATTAAATGTCAGCTCTCTGAAAACCTTGTTTTGTGGTTCTCTCACATACCAAAGGTGAAGTATTACTAAACACATTTGGGTCAATAATTTAGTTTTCTGTCTAATGTCCTTGGAAATGAAATGTTTGCAATGGAAATACTGATTTGTCTCCAACAACAATGAATGTATCCTTTTAATGGGATTTTTTTGTGCAGTCTGAAATACCGGAGGTTAATGTCAAAAGAAATAAGACATGCTTACCAAGGAATAGCTTCGTATTTTTTTTAAAAAACATAATGTTTGAAAAAAAAAAGATCTGTTTTTCCCTCATCACCCATTATCTAGTAGCAGCCTTGTAAGTGGAAGTCACAAAGGCAAAGGAGGCAGATTTGTTTTCTTACCATTTTGGGGTCTTTGAGGCCTATGTTTTTTAGGGCCATCACAGCAGCTGCATGGACCCTGAGAGGCAAATCCGAGGCACCAGCTGCATATCCTGGCAAAAACTTCTTGATGTGCTTGATGCTGGCTGGATGTCCTACATTCCCAAGGGCTTTCAAAGCCAGGGAAATTTCTTCTGTGCTAGACTTGCTCAATGCCTCTCCTGCAAAGCCATGAAGAAGCTGAAAAATGAAAACAAATCTGTTGAGTTCAATTCCAGCTCTTATCTATATTCCATCCACCAGCCTGTTCTGGGTTTGACTTCATAATTTCAGTTTGTTCAATTCATTTATTTTAAATATTTTCAAATTCTTTTTTTTTTGCCTCATGAATAGAACATTTTATTCATAGAACAAGTATATCCAAGAAAGCTGCAATGGGCAGCTTCTTCAACACTATACCCTGAAGTTATCAAGTAAGATTTTTAAAGGAAAAAATAATGGCTAGGACCTTGTGCCCACTGCCTTTCAGGGTAAGTTGGGACCCTGAAATAATGCTGCTTGAGCATCCCTCTCTCTCTCATAGCTGAAGACAGGTGCAAAAATACAGATACAATTGCTTCAGACCCTAAAAAAGATCCCTGAAAATATGGCTAGTGGTGGTGCCCTTAACCAGCTAGGATAGTCTCTTTTCAGCATAGATTAATAGATGGAAAATGAGATCAGTGCCAAAAAATCAGCTCATTTTACAGCCTTCACTGTGAGCAACTGGATCACACTTCCATTAGTATGGCAAGATTAGAAGTAGTTGTCCAAAGGCTGAGTAAGAGCAAAGAACTAAATCCTAATAGATAAGAGTGTTAAATGATAACAAATGGCACTAAAAAAGAAATTGAGATCTTAGAGGATAATTTCAATACAGATTCTGTACTTTAAAATAACACATTTGAGATCCCTTGATGGTGCAGAAGCACTCTACTTGATATTACCAGCCCAATGAAGGGACACCTGAAATGCATTGAATCAGCCTAAGCAATAATTTGTCCTGGGAAAGAATTTTCATTGTCTGACACAGGGTTTCTCAGATTTAATTAGCTCAAGAGCAATGGTGGCAATTGTAACGCAGGAGATTATGTTGGGATGTTGGCCATGCCTGCATACTACAGGAAAAATTTCATGTCAGGCACACAGTGTATTTGTATCACCCTGCTCTCACTGGGGATGGTGGATTGATGGGTGCCAAAGACTAAACACACATTTCTCTTTCCCTCCCTGTTACTATCTGAGTGTTTGGCCCTTGTAAAACATGACATGCATTTTTAGAACTGGGAAATGCTATTTAATGACTACTCAAGTTGTTTGGAGGCCTGCTGATTAAAAGCAGTGCAGAACAGGGAGGGTGTTACTGCTGTTTTAACAGCCTTATAGCCTCTGTTGATGACAGGGCTTTGCTTCTGGCTGGGATACATTAATTCTGACAAAAACCTGGGCCTTTGTGTCAGTTAATTTATAAATATATGTAATACCTATATTTAAAGTATTTTTGAGTAATGTCACGGGACTTCACTAATAATTGGCAATAAAGCAATCAGAGATACTCAGCTGGAAAGTATTCTGAATTGTCTGCTTCTTCTTCTCACTCCCTTTTGTGTGCTAATCTAAAGATAAAAATGATGCATTTAACCAACTGAGATTTCTTTCCCCAGAGAAAACACTGTAGTGAAGCTAAATGCAGCTTTCTGAACAAGGAAGAAATGACTCAAGGCTTAATTTTTCTTTTAAATGATAACTAACAGGGTGGTTACCTGTAGACATTCGGAGCAGGAGTCTGATGAGGAGCACTGTTTGTGGCACAGTGACGCGTAGCTGAGGTGGCAAACCTTCCCAAGCACAGAGCTTGAGCGTGGACAGTGCTTCTTCACAATGAGCTGGGGAGAAGGCACTTGTTGGTTACTACCATTAATGAAGAGAAACATTACTGGAAAATATGCTTCTACTCAATGGAAGACAAAACCAGGCTTTTGATATCTATTTTTGTTGATGAATTTTCAGTTAATCTGTGGATAGTACTGCATTTGACAGTGTAATTGTAAAATGATTCAAAGTAACATCTGGAAGGCAGATTTGTTTCTTTTACAGTGTTTCAGATTTAAATTTGGCATAGCCTATAATCCAAAGGGAATAAATCACCCAGTTATGGAATGGAAAAATGCACATTATTGAAGAAATATTCATCATGCTTTATGATTGCCTCAGCTATAGGTACAATGAATTTAAGATTTGTTGTGTATGGACCTCACTACTTGGGCAGACAGGAATACTTTTTATAAACATAGGAGCTGACAGGAGGCACCAGCTCACTGGTTTCTTGTGTGGGAAGCAGAGCACCAGAACACAGTGACAGCTGGGCTGTCATGGCTTTCATTGAGGGTAAAACTCTAGTCTGAGGTTCATTGTTTCTGCCTAGGGTAGGCAGAGATAAGTTCTTGCATCTGAGACTGGAATTAAACCCTGCATATCCAGAAAAAATTGCAAAAATAATTAGACTTTCTCCTACTGGCCTTCACATTGACATAACTCCCTTGGTTTCGACAGATCTTCTCAAATTCATACCCTTCCTTCTAGGTCAAACAGGACAAATATTTGGATGTAACAAATATGTGTTTCTTGCTCCCTTGTCTTTGTAGGCATTCAGAGATGTAATCTGATGTAACTATAAAGTACATTTGGAAAAAGAGACTAGAAGCCACTGTTTGCAGCAATAACCTCTGTCCCTGAGAGGTATTTTAGTCTTTATTTCCTGTTTCATTCCAGACTCATTTTTGCCCTTTTGATTTGTATTCCCCTCCCCTTAAGACACTCAGGAAACAAAGCCTTTTCAGCCTTGCTAGAGGATATAAAACCTTTATCTTTTCAGAGACTTTGCTATCTTGTCAAAGGAATAAATACAACAGATGCTAGAACCAGCAAAGTATGATTTGAGAGTGTTTAGAGAATCCTACCGTTGCCTCCTCCATCACATCCCACGTTGGAGTGCTGGAGTGCAGAGCCACAAGCACTGTTTGAATCACTTCCCAGCTGCTGAGCTCCTGCCTTTCCATTTTATGCCGCAGGAACCTGAGAGCACGGTGACTGGCCACTGCAGGAATTATATCCAAAATGTGGCGCCTGTAATGGGAAAGGCAAGCAGCATTTTCCAAGTCTGCCTCTGAGCACAGGCATTCCAGAGGGTCTCCAGCAGAAGCAGCACCACCTTTATTGCCTGTACCTGTATGCTGGCCGATTGGAGAACTGCTTCCACACCGATTCGTAATTCTCCTCATTTGCTGCACGGAAGAGGTGCAGAAGCTTGAGAGCTTTTGCTGGTGCATCACTGGGAAGCTGCTCAGAGGTGGCTTCTACTAATTCTTGCAGGCTTTCCTCTATCTGCAGAAAGATGAAAATGCAGTAAGCTCACATGCACTATTTCCCACATGCAGAGATTTAAATCACCAACAAAGAGTGTCCAGCGGCTGGGCTTTACCTGATTTTCCACATCTTTTATTTTGAATAAGTGGACAGGAAGCTGAAGCAACTCGCTGCCAAACTGATACCGAAGAGACCCACGATTCTTATACTCTTTTGGTGGGACCTCTGCCCTCTGTTTCTGCACATCAGTCAAAGCAAATTTCTGCCTGCAATGGAGACCCCAGGAAGAAAACATCACAGGATGCAGGGTAAAAACAGCAACAAAAAAACCCCACCAGTAATTCTGCTTCCCCATATTGCAGTGCAACTACAAAAGGTTTTTTTATTGAGGGCAAAGATATTTACAGACACATTTGGACATGGTGCTCAGAACCATACTCTGAGAAGGTGTGCACTTTCACAGCAGGGCTCAGATCAGAGCCAGCCTTTGCCTTCCTTAGGCAATAACTTGGCTTGAGAATTTATGGAAGAAGAGGGAGGTGAGCAGCTGTGGCCTGAAGAATATCACAGGAAGCACCTGTTGTGTCTTAAGGAGTAAACTCTTTACTGTAGAAAAACAAAAATGGAAAACTTGCTCAGAAATAATCATTTAATTTAAACATTCTAAGAAGTCCATAAAAGCTGTCATGTGTCTGTGTCTCTCCTGGAAGTTTTAAATGGAATTGAAAATTTTTAGATACAAAAAGAAATGCTACAATCTTTTTACTTGAACTATTGCAACCTTCCCTCCCCTCCCCACCACCCCCCCCACCAACAGTTTTGTTTGGTAAGCTGAATATCCTGGGGACTACAAAAGAAGGTTCTCATGACACTTTAAATTGGATTTACCAAACAAAAAGGACCACATAAATTCAGGATTAGTCTTTGGAAAAGTGCTCAACCTTTTGAAAACTTTTTCAGAAACTACAAACCTTCATCATTTTTTATTAAGAATAATTCCAAAGAGAGACTGTCTTTGTAAATATTTGCTATCTTCTTACATTTTCAGCTAAAGAATGTAGCCTATCCTACCAATTATGTTTAAAATGGGTCATTTAGGACACTCTAATAAAGTTAGGCATTTGCACTGAACAACAGAAAACATTCCAAAAGCAATATTGCTGTACTACAGAGTCTCTCAAAATCTCTGTAGAAAATTGGTGTGTTTATTTTGGAATCTCTATGATCTTCTGTATCATTTTTATTCACTTCTTCCATATGGATTGTAGAGAACTGCTGCAGAAAAATAGCATATAACTGCTTTATAGACAAGCTGCTGGAATTTGAATAGAAACTGCTACAGAATCAGTAGAGATTTTTCTCTCAACATTTCATACAATATTATTGAGAGGGCATTTGGGTCAGAATGTATAACATCAGGTTCACTTTGCCAGCTTTAATTCTCCCTTTCAAATCATGCTGAATCTATTATGTCTTAATTTTCATTGTTTTGGGAAGAGATATATCTGCCTAGAATAGATAGGAAAATGCTGTATTCTGAAGAGAAGAGCAAATTAATGCTAAAGATTAAAAGGGTGAAACAGTAGTAAAACCTCTCTTGGCCTTAAAAGGTGCTGCAAGAGTCATATGCAGGTCTGAAAACTCAGCTCCAAGTACATTAAGGCCTTGATAGATAATTTTTTTCTAATAGAGAATACGCTGTGGAAATATCTTCTGAAGACTTGAGTAAGATAGTCACATCTTTCCAACTATCTTATATTTGTCCCCTTCAGCTGGGTAATGATAAAAATGCAGAGAAAATGGAAAAAATAAAGGTTCTACACTTCTGGGAGCTGAGAAAGACCTTACTGAAGACAATCTCTACAGGCTGCAGAAGGAGAATGTAAAGCATCCTAAATCCATTTCCCCCAGACTAATGCTGACTCACAAAAACCTGTAATTTCATGAAAGCACTGCAGTTGTCTCTATCTACACCTTGACTCCTTGACTGCATAAGACAGTAAAGCCACTTTTTTTTTTTTGTTTTGTTCAATTAGGCAAATTGAACGTGTTCATTATATATGTGAAGTTAATCAGTGAGTTACTGATACAAACTTTCTGATGTTGCTGTTTCCAAAACTGTCTATTATACCAATAGATCCTTGCAGAAGCTAACGGAGCAATAAAGATCACAGCACCTAGAGTGGGATTGAAGAATACCTTCTGCACTGTGACATTTATGCAAAAAGCCTCTCCCTTTAGTAGGGCACTACTAATTACAGAGTCCATAACTAAATAAATAACTGAAATTTTTTTCAATAAATTAATTTGATGAAAAAATTTTCAATACTGAAAGTTTGAGTGCTTGAGCTAGGGGCACAATTTCATAAACAAAGATATTCTTGTTTTGCCTCAAATTTCTGTAAGAAATATGAAAAATTTGCTGTGAAAAAGTAAATGCATTTAACATGCCTTTTGCCCAATTGTTTTGCAATAAAACCTGATTTCCTACCAAGAAACAGTTTTGATGGGAGATTTGCAAGCTGCCCATGGTATTTAGGAATCCAAAGTACTACCTAGGTTTCTTGTGAACTGGTCTCCAAGGATCTCTTACTGCATTATTATTTTCCAGGGAACTCTCTTTCCTGAGTAACTGTCTTTCAAAGTATTTTACTTCAAATATATTAGTTCACAATTTCTCAGATGGAATTACATTTGTTTTGGCTTTTATGGCATAAATCAAATATCCCTGAGAAATAAAATAGCCAAGTCCTGCCAAGTTTAGCTAACAAAATTTGGATAGTGATGTGCACGTTTCAGATTTACAACTAACAGCAAAGGTTGTTTTTACGAGCTGTTTGGGATTTTATGTAATTAAATACTGGCAAACAATAGGCTGTGGAAGTAAAGGATTTATTTCACTTACGGACCTTCACTCAGATTACCGAGTTGCTGAATTAATGGAATATATACAGTACCTTGCTTCTACGATAGCATTTCCTCCTGTTATCTCGTTGAAGGGTGCAAACTGGTGGATTTCCTCAACATCAGCTTGTGTAATTACAGCTTCACTACGTGTATATTTAATTTTGTAATTGTAAGTAGCAGTTGCACGGGAATTCTTGTTCCTCTTTATAATATAGAAAAGCAATGAAACAAAGAAAATAAAAAGTCATTGAGCTTTGAAATTCTTTGACTAGAGGCTATTACATCATGCACTTCAGCCCATTTGTTTTCCAGGGCTGTTTTGTTCATTGGCCTTAAGAGCAGTCACTGTGAATTCTGTGCACTCACTTCCATGGGAGAGGTCAGCCACACTGCCTGTCTCCATTACTTTTACTGCTAAGAAGTGTTAGCTGCTTTTTCCTTTTCCCAAATCTAAGTAATTGGTCATTCCCTCGAGAAGCAGACACATTTTCTGAGGAGAGCAGCTGCATAAACCATGCAATTTTTTATTTCAAAGACAGGATTATAATAAAATGCAGTGGTACCTGTCTTGAATAGCAGAAAATGGACATCATGACTATTTTTTTACTCAACAGAGTAGGTGAATTAACTCATGCTGATACTTAATGGTTTCCAAGCCAGCTAGTTTGAGCTAGCTCAAGTGTGCTTGCAGTACACGATAGTGTGCAGCCCAGACCTCTGCTGCTCTGTGAGATCATTTTCTTACAGAAAGAAAATATTGAAAACTGGATACAGCAGATCTGATTCTTCCCTCATTTTTAGTATTTTAAATGAAGAGATTGTTTGGATATCAAATGGTGTTCTGCATAAGAATATAAAATATATATACATAATACCACGCTGGTTTACCTGCTGGCAGGTCTTGCATGGATGAGTGTATGCTGAACCTGTGACAATTTGAACTTTCTCTTCACAGCTGTTCAGGTCCTTGGATTTGGTCACATAGACTAGGTTTGCTCTCTTGTTTTCCTGAATTGCATATGTTGTGTTACAAATACCTCCAATCCCAGCCTGGCAAAAATGGGAACAGGATCAGAGAAGTTCTCTATCACGCAAAGCTTAACTTCACCACATGAAAACTCTTGTTTAATTCTGCATTTTCAAAATTACCAATGGAAATGAATGCTTTATTTATCCTTATATTCCTCAGAAGCAAAATTGCAATGATCATTAATTTCATCTCTTCTTTACATGTAGAAGTTGTCAGTAAGCCAAATCAGAGTTACACCGAGGGAACTAAATCACCCTGAAGTTTCATTTGGAACCTCAGGAAAGGGGAGTAGCAATCTTCAGTTAAAACTGTTAATTATGAAATAGGATTTGAGGAATATTAATAAAAAGGTGTCAAAATAATTTGATCAGTCAGAATGAAGTCTTAACAGCAAAGTATTTCAAGGTTGGAGATGACATTCTGCCCTTAAAACTTGCTTTTACAGACAGCTTACAAAAAAGGCCTTGCAATATCAGGTGATCTGTCATAATGTGACCAGAAATAATTAAAAAGAATTTCAGGATAACAGTTTTGATTGTGGGTCTTCTTGAGTTCACCGTTTTAGCTGAGCTCTTCAATAATATTTTGAGCGTATACATTTATAAGAGCTTTTAAGTCTCCAGAGTCAGTGAGATTTTTGTAGAGGAAAAATGCTTGACTGCATTTTAGGAGGAAGAGCTGATTTTTTTATTATTGTTATTTATAGCATAGCTAGTGCAGAGACCAGCTCTGGGCTATGTGAGAGCAGTGAAATGGTCATGTGGTTTTTAGGAAGCAAGACGTACCCACTTCATCTTCAGCTTAACAGAATTCCCTGAGACACTGTGTCTTTGGAAAGGCTAGAAATAGGAGTTGCCCAAGCTTTCTGGAAGTCTTGTAATCTGCAAATACAGGTGTGGGTCTCTGCACACTGCAGGGTATGGTAGAGACATCCAGACTTTAAATGGGACAGTCCAGCCCAGAGAGTTCAGTGGGATGAAGAAGACTCCTGCCTAGCTGGACTTCATGGCTGTGTGCAGTTCAGCTAGCTCAGATACCCTGAACCCACAGGATGGGATGTACACTTCCCCAGGTTAGTCCTTTAAACCTCTCTGCAGCTCAGATTTTAGGACTAATAATATTTATCTTCCTTTGCAGAGTGACTCAAGATTGTCAAGCAAGGGTGCCAAAGCTCATTAATCAGTTGCTCTCTAAGAAAAGCAAAGAAAACGTGGGAATTATTCTAGGAGGTGAAGTCACATCTACTGCCTAGCAGTGAGAGTAGAACATATTGCTAACTGAATTAGAAAGAATTAAGATGTGAAACTAGATATGAGAAAATAGTGTTGCAGAATATCCAACAACACCCCCCAGATTTTTATGTGCAGCAAACAGTGTGAAAAAAATTAAATCACCTAGCTCCCTTCCCAGAAAGAACCCTACTTACATAAAAATAAATTTAAAATTATTAGAGTTACTCTGCTCTATAGTTTCAGTAAAAATAACATGAAAGTACAATAATTTCAGGTTTTTGCTGATCTCTGAGTTGAATGTAGTCTAATCAATGTAAATATGGTTTCACAAAAACTAAACACATTGCAATTTCTGTGGTGAATAGTAATATCAGAAGATTGACCTTGACTAATATATTAAAACTTGAAAAACAGTGAAAATTCCAACAGAGTATCAACTGCAACTGTCAAAACTGTTACAGTTACATTATGACATATATGCTATTTTCTTCCTAAAAGAGGAGCTAGAAGAGATTAAAGTATATATGATTGGTATAAAAAGTAAAATTACTGTTATTTTGACTTTAATATTAAACTATATTGTTAAGCTTGTACACTGTTGACGTTTTATGTGGGCTTCATCTTTCACAGTTTACTTTCTCTGGAATTACAAGCCAGGTTTTCTAAGGGTTTAATTCTGCAAATGTATTTTCTGAAATACTTTCATCAACCAGTTTAAAAGTATGCTCTTCTGTTGTCCTGTTTAAGTACATCTCCACCAAATGTTGTCCCATATGAAGCTTAATCATGATTTCCCAAGCTTATAAGCTTTCTTTCTTATAAGTGAAGTTTATGTCAAGGATGAATTCAGAAAATGCAGTAGAAGATTCTGAAGTGAAAGTTTATTTATTTACAAAGGCATCACAATGGCCAAACTCAAAACTCACCTCCTGTAAACTGTATGAATTCTGCGTCTTCTTTACGCTCAGCTCCAGCACATTCAAAATCCCTCTGTAGATGTTCAGACCATCATCTGAGACAGAATCAGGAGCCATAATGCTTCCAATGTGGCCATTGCTGTACTCAAACTTGATGGGGCTACTGAGCTGCCCAGTCAGGACCTGGCTCAGTTTCAGTGATCGGGAGAATGAGCTCGTGGGCCAGACACCATTGTACTCCGCGGCCTCGATCGAGTGGATCTACAACAAAGGGGGAATAAAATGCCTCTATAAGTCTTTTTTCCCCAGTTAATTTTTTTCCAATACACATAAGCATCTAGAGCTTTAACCACATCAAAGCTACACTTTTAAATAACACAAAGCCTCTTCAAAGGGAGAACTTTGTCATTTAACACCACTAGTGTCGATGCACGTATTTCTGTATATAAAAGGAAAGAGAAGACTGCAAATGGCTGATATTTCCACAGCCATTGCACTGTTCTGTTTCATAGACAATCCATATTGCCAAAGGCTGACTTGTGCAATGAAATGAGCCAGACAAGAGCCACATGAAGCAGGTTGCTACCCAAAAGTAGCATGGAAGATCTGCAGGAAATTGCAGGAGAAAGTTAATGTTGCATAAAGCATCATTAACTCCTGTTGTGAACTCTGTCATTTCCCTTGCTGGGGTCACAGAGCGTAGGCAGCAATCTGAAACTAATAAACACATGGCCTCTGGGCCATCCAGACACACAGAATTAGTTTGAGCAGTGGACAGCAGATTACAGAAATTGTCCTTCCCTACATGTTTTGCTGTGAAACCAAAGGCTGAGGCACTGGCTCCAACCCCACTCTGCGCTTCATGCTCCAGCCTCAACCTGGGGCACATCCAAACAAGTAGAAAGTTGTGCTAAACTATGCATAACTTGAATAATTCTTACCCTATGGGAATGGGCATGTTTAGCTTAGCTTCTCAGAGGACCCTTCCCTTCTATATATTTTGACAACTTAAAGAGACTTTTCTCTGACACCTCAGGCTGGCGATGTGGTGCAAGACACAGATTAATTTCTCAAAAAGCCACACAAACTAAATCCTCATACAGAAAATCACTGGAGACTGCACTTTCATATTTATTTTTGTTATTGTTGGTGGAGATTACTGCCAACCCCAGCAACTGAAGCTTACAGGCAAGGCTGTTAGAGAGTAAATCCCTCATGCTGCCTCTTGGACATGCTTCTGGCATATTGCATACAGGCAGGTTTGGGAGTGCTCTGCAGGGTCAGGGCGAGGTAGCTTTCCCCAGCCCTTGGGGCCCAGGCAGGACTTAGGCTGTCTGCTTGGTTTTGAACACAGCTGGCAATTCTTACTTGTAGGTTTGTGATGAAAAAATTGTCAGCTGGAAACTGCCCAGGGAACACAGCTTTTTATTTGGGTTGAATGTGAACTAGTAGGCTGCAGATGAAAGTTTAATTCCCTGAACCATCCCTCCAAACTGTCTAATTTAAATATAACAGCAGCAAAATAAACTTTTCCCAGAGAAGAAGGGAATAAATGTACTATTACCTTTAGCTTAGAACTTGCCCAAAAAGTTGTGCTTTTTTTTCTTTTTCTCCTTTTCTTGCCTGAAATTAATTCTGAAATGGAAACTTTTCACAAATGCAGTAACATTGGTAAAATGATGTTAGAAGGTTTTAGAGAACAGGAGTCAATTTTTGGTGAAGACTCACCCTGGCACACCAAGAGCTGTTTAGGCAGGAATGAAGGAGGATCTGGGATAAGGACTAGGCTACTTCTGCCTCTTTTCTGGCAGGGAAGATTTCTACTCAACACTGCAGATGCGTGACTCTTATTTCCTTGACTATTTTTGTTTTGAAATCCATGCCCTTAAAAATGTCATGGAAAAGCAATATTTCCTGTCTAGGTCTATAATAATTTGAACCTAACAAAAACACTTAGCAACAGCAGGCTAATTCAGGCTGGAAGGCTACATTACAAACATTAATCAGACAGTTACCAGTCTTTTTAATCAGAAAAGTTTTCAATATGCTAAATTAAAGCTTTTAAAAATATCATTTTTCTTCTGCGTAACACAAGACTAAATGGAGTTTGTGTAAAGCAGTTGAGGTGTGCACTTCTATATACTCATTATAAGTGGGTATAGGCTCCTGTTAAAGGCAAAAGTGTATTTCACACAATCAAACCCCTCAGTAATTACTCAGCAAGCAGTAAAAATATACAACTGAGGATGACAAAGAATGTCACTCAGGACCCTTCAGAAAAAAGAAAGATGACATTAATTTTGCTAAATATTGAATCATTCAACTACTGTCACATGTTTTATTGCTTTTTGTCTGCTGGTTATGAAATCAGTTGATTAAATAATCCTAGGTTGTACAGTTTGAAACAATTGGATTGATCCAGTAATAAATTATTGTGCATTTCAAATTACATTCCATTGTCTCCCTGACCACAAAGCAGAAGAAATCCTTCAAACTCAAGGTTGGCTTGAGCTGAGAATTACCTTGCAAAGTGCAAATAGAATTTAGGGCACTGTATAAAAAATAACAGCGTTAGTTACATTATCCCTGAGTAAGCACAACACACAATGAAACTTAATTACTTTACAAAAGCTTAAAAAAAAAAAGCTAAGTATGATGAGAAGTTTACCTTTCAAATTGAATACATTTTCTTACCCTAATAAGACAAAGTTTTGGCCCAATACCACTAATTTCCACTTTACTTTTTATTCTTATTCCAGCTCTTGCAAGTCCTTTCTCTGGAAGTCCACTGAGAAGCGTGGTTTCATAATCAAATGTATAAACCTTGCTTTCACTGAAATCAGGTTCTGCAAAGAAAAGGTTCCCATAAAACATTTTACAGAATATACAGAACATATTAAAGTACCTGCATTATAATGTATGGAACGAAAAAAACCCAATTTTTTTCATTTTTGCATTGTACCTGAACGAAATTAGGTGTTGTAAATCCATACTAAACATTGATATACTTTTTAGATTCTGTTTTTAATTTCACTCATTATAATTATATTAGTTGATAGGAAAATTACTTACGGTAATTAAGATGCTGGCTCCCTGAAAGAGAAGAAAAAAATAGAGGAATGAAATGACAAAGAAAAAAAAACAACCCCAAAATGTTAATGTATTGTAGTATAAAATCATCTGGCACATATAGCATAACCCTTTCTAATTAACTGTATTTCTATTTCAGCACCAGCCAAACACCTTTTTTTTTCTTTAAACAACAAAAGAAGTAATAAAATAATTTTTTCTACAACATGTCTGTGAGTGAACTTATGTTTAGATTCTGAAGCCTTTTCCTGAATATACAATTTTTAATTCATCAAAGCAGATAAGTTAGATACTTACCCACCAGGGTTAAAACCAGGGCTAATATCAAGCCCCTCATGATGGGGATAAAGTAAAGGTGAATGTGATGGGTTCCTCTTTTATAAAGGCATGTGATATCACATGTTTCTTTTGGCACATTGGTTTGACAAATAAGTGTATTCACGAATGCATATTGATCAATCAAAAAATAAACATTTCTGAGGTCACAAATGCTGACAACTTCAAATCACCTCATGATTTCAGCTACCTTACTTTCCATATAGTTCACCATGTTTGTGAGCCCTGTGAAATTCTGCAGGACACCTTGGCAGGCATATGCTAGAAAAGAGATTTAATTTTCAAAATATCCTGCTTGCTATTCCCCCTCATTTCTCTACATTTTATTTATACAGTAAAAAATCCTAAAATTTAAATTATTCAACTATAGTTCCTCCATCATAACTGAAATAATTTATCTATCTTTCTTCCAGTCATGTCTTTAATCTTTTGATATTTTACTCTTCATAGTGGTCACTGCTTTGGAGACAAACCCTCCAAGAGTTTCACATTGAGACTCTACTTTTAGAGGAGAATTTGTGGTTGATTATACAGATTTAGGCTTGAGACACCTTACAGCTCATAGGCATGCAATGAGAAACTGCCCTTCCATGGTATCTACCATGCCTGTCTTTGCAAGCCTATCTTGTTACCCACACCTGGAAAGATGTAACTTGTCAGTATGACCATCACATTAGACTATGGCTAAGAGTGAAAGCTCCCTATGAAAACAGGAGGGAAATTAAACTCTTTGTTTATAAGGAGAATCTAATAAGAAGTGAGTTACATTTTCAACAGGACCTCAGTGAGTTGGGAGCATTGGGAGCTTCTCAGTAGATTCTCATGGGGCTTTTGCTGCTGTCACTCTTGGGGAAATATATCCAGCATTTCCCACTTGTAGCAATAACATTTAGATCAATCCTTAGCAAAACTGTGTCAGGAGGGAGTTTGCTCCTTGACTTCAGTTATATGTACTTTTTTTGCAAGTATTTAACATTTACTTTGAATTTAAGCTCGTCTTTTGTTCAAATGATAAATTAAATATCATGTAAAAAACCACCTGCGTACAAAGGTTACTGAGGGGGCAGGAAGGAGAGCTCAGGAATGCATACCTGCTATTTCCACGAGGCTGTGGAAGGTGCAACACAGCAAATACTGCACTAAGTCAGGCACCCAGACTTTATCCTCCAGGAGGGGAACAAGGATTTTTCTGCTGGTGTTGTTTGTCAGGCAGGAGAAGGGCAAAACCTAAATCCAGGTCCTGAAGTCTTCCCCTTCAGGCCCCATCAAGCAGTCCTTTCCATTGTTGCTTCATTTACTGGGAACGATGCCACCAGACTGAGGAATAGCCAAGTTCATCATTGTGGTGCCAGGACACCTGAGCTGGAGTCAGGGATGCAGTTGCATGGTCCTTCTACCCCATCATTGCTCCACCAGGAGTCAAATAAGGGCTCCCTTGCTTGGGGTCCTGCACTACCAAGACGTCCTGAAATCCTGAGGATTTTAATATCACAGCTTTCCTTCATGGAGGGAGCGACACAGAATTACATGAGTAGTCAGACCTTCCCTGAAATGAAACCTGTCCAGTAAAATATTTAAATATAGTAGATATATGAACCATTAAAAGAGATTAATAATTGCATCTTTGGTTCAGTGTGAGCTCAGGTGGTGAAAAATTGAGTGCACACAGATTTTCCTTGATGTGTTCTCCTAGGGTGCTAAGTGCTGTGAGCTATGACAAGATAGACCATGTTTGTGAGCCCTGTGAAATTCAGCAGCGCACCTTGGTGCTGTGAGATGTAGTCAGAAATTCCTTACAAACAGTTACATTTTTTGCAGCCAGAATGGAAGTAAATGCACAGCAGCAAAGCAATACTGTTGGTGATAACATGCAAAACTCCTGCTTCGATCACCCTGCTTTTATGACACTGCTCATCAGTGCCACAGCTTGACCTCTGCAGTAATATTGTGCTATCTTATTGAGCTCAACTAGCTCCATTCCACTGGGCAGAATGTAGAAGATAAAGTTTTTATTATATACAGAACTGTGTGAGAAAGAATATTTATTTAAACATTGTTATTAATAGCTCATTGAAATACTGTGTGAGGGACACATAAATATTAAAACAGAACTATAGCATTTTTCAAGTTTAATAAAAGGTTTTATAATTAAGGTGTAACACAAATAAATATCTCCTAAATGGGTAGTGAAAATACTGCAATTCTTTTTTCTAATGAATCACACTGAATCTAAGCTTACAATCTGCATGTGGATACCTGATTGCTAAAATAACAACTGTAATAATTAAGATGGTTCGAGCTGCCATTTTCTCTTCATTTGCAGCATGTACTCTCCCTTTTTAACAGCTCCACTCTACCCAGGCTTGTTTTCTTGGGCGAGAAAAGAAAGTGATCTCAGAATTGTTGTACCCATTATTACTTTAAAGGAACTGCTGAATAAATGCAGTAAGTAGAGAGGAGACACAGCTAGAGTCTGAGGGTCACAGCACTGAGCTCTAATCCTTCCTTCAAAGTAGACACATCATTCCAGCTGGTTCTGAGGGAATAAACAGGAGATCTATCACTTTAAGGAAATGATAAAAGGAGAAAAGGTAAGAGCCACACTTTTTAAAGGCAATACAATTTTTCTTAAACATTCAACAGGTCATGTGAGTGAGCAAGAAAACACATGAAAAGTATATAATCCACAATGAAACAGGCCCTCCACAAACAATTTCCAAGTACCTAATTTGGTTGCAGAGGTTGAAATTTAATATGGGCAGAGGCTTTATACATAGCCTGTATATTTTCCTTTTTTTCTTCTTTTAGGTGCAAAAAATGAAGAAAAGGAATTGTTAAAAAGCAGTGGGAAATATCTTGGGACTTTTTTCTTTTAAAGAAGAAAATATATGGTGTTGAGTGCTACAAAGAACGGGATGGCTGTATAAGGAGTGCAGTAAGAGGAGGTAGACTGCTTTGAATTTACAGGGCACTTGCACCATAAATGAAACATGAATACAGCCTAATTAACCTGATTAGAGCTATTGCTTCTACACAGCAATTGTCTTTGCATAACACATTCTGCTTGAGTAACAGAGTCCTATTATCTGCTGTTGTACTGCCACTGATAGCTCTGCACTCTCCTTGTTCTGTACTCACATTGCTGAATTATGGTGCAGTGATGCCATTTCCATCCTGCTAATGTATAGCCTAATGACAAAGCAGAGATTAGCCAAACAGCTCCCAAGCAACCATAGCAGGTTAAAATAGATATAACCAGTTGGCTAGGTGAAGAGATTTTTAGCTTTCAGTTTTCCTCATTTCAAAAGATTTTTAAAAAGAAGCTTCACACCTACTTCATATTTAACATTCGCTCCTTGAATTTTTTGTTCAAAACATTCAGCATTTGTAAGTCTGGCATAGCTTCCAAGATAATGTTTGGTATTCTCTCCAGAGACATCATCTAATGAATAAGAATGTGTTCTAGGTTGGGCTAAATTGCCATATGCTGGTTCTAGTACATTCACAAAGGGATTTTTTTCCATTAGATTTCTTTAAAAGAGGTTTTTGGTTTTTTTGACTGTTATCCCAATTTGATGCTGGCACACCACCAATAGATTGATAACTGTGCAAATTGGTTAGAAAGACTGAAAACTAAAACAGGTAGAAAATGTTATTACGTATTTTCTAACTTTTGATGTATGCATGGTTTGAAAGATACTATTGGCCTAGATTTATAGAATAGCTGTAGAATTTTATTTTGATAAATTTGCTTTTTGCTAAGATATGCTGCTAAGATAAAACCACATTTTGGTGCATTTTGTGAAGAAGTTGGTGGGACTCCTCCTAAGGCCAAGCGTGCACTGCCTGTCATTTCCAGATAAAAGAATGAAACTGAAAAAGAGGAGTGTGGAATCTAAAACAGATTGTTTTGATACAACTTAGTTTTACTAAGAAGCTCAAAGGTTTTTATTTGTATTCAAATATGGAAAACACATTCTGAAGCCTGACAGTCCACCAGCATTGATGACAGCCATCATTGGCTCATCAGCCAGCATACTGATTCAGTGGCTTCAGGATTTCCCCCCTTCCCCTTCCAGGATATACTGTTTCCCAAGTCATTCAGGAGGGTTAAATGTTAGACAACTTGCATCTGAGGTTTGAGTCACGTCATATTTGAGGACTGGTGTTTGCTATGTAATTCCATTGCACTAGAAGATAACTAATAAGTTTATCTTAACCCTTAGACTTCATGGTCAGAGTGATTAGGTCCTGAGGGGTTGGTGCTGACAGGAAATCGGGTAGCCCTGAAATTTAGCCGTGTCAGGAGTCCAGCTCAGTCCCTTTGGGGTGAAATGGTGATGGCCAGCCAGGACACAGAGAGCTCTGTGCCCTGCACCCACAGGCTTGCTCAGCAGGCTGAGGTGCTGCAAGCCTGGCTGTGGGTGTCGTGGCTGGTAACTTCTCTGAAGGGAAAATACTTGTGAAATGTTTATTGTGGTGAACTGTGACTGTATATACAGTGTGAGCACTGCTGCAGGGAGGTGAGGAGAACCCAGAGCACCCCATGTGCTCAGGATGGAAAGCAGGAAGAGGGAGAACACCCAGTTTAGCTGACCCAGCATCACAACCCTTTTTCAGGGTCCTGTGAACACACAAAACAGCTGCCACTTCAGAAAACAACCCATGACCCTCTGCCATACTGCATGAGGATGCCTTCCTATCCCTGGAGGAACAATGCCCAAGTAAGTGGTGGAGGCATTTTAAAAAGAAGAAAATTCTCGAGGCTTTCTTTTTTCTTTTCAACAGCCCAAGCTTATTCCACTGCAAAACCCCATATTCTCCTAAGAAAGGAATTTGCCATACTGTTTTTCATTTTCAAAGTGTGGAGATGTAAAAATATACGATTTCTTAAAATTGTTACTTATATTGTGGTTCCACTCAAAATGTGGAAAATTTTTTTAAGAATGAAGGGGAAAACATTGTTTTTTTTCTTAAAAGTCAATGTTGTGTGGTATAATGATGATTTTGTTTTTTGCTTCATGAGCCTTCATCTTAGTAACATATTCCTTTGTATCACAGAACCAGTGCAAGAGCAGGATGGGTCTGGATCATCCCTTTCCAGTGCCAGAGTAACAGACAGGTTTATGGTGTCAGGAGGAAGCTGGGTATGAATTTTCTCTCAGTAGGGAATATATGAGGTGAGCAATACGTTAGTTTCACAGCACGGGGTCACTGTGACATTAGGTCATGGGTCAGATAAGATAAGCTGTGTATTATTCCTAAGGAAGGAGCAGATAATATCCAGCCAGTTCAAACAACAGGCATTGACTTTACCCTCACAAAATAGGTAAAAAAAGCAAAATCACCTACTGGTACTTAATGAATGACCATGACTTCCAAAGTATAAAAGGCCTAATCATATACAAATAAGAACACATTTTGTTTTAAAGTTAATGTGAAAGTTATTCAGTGATAAATTGGCCACCATGTTACATCAGTTTAAAAGAAAGTTGCTACATGGTTATTCCCACAACAATATGTATTACTCATCACAATATTTTCTTTAAAAGACAGTTACAGATAAAATATTAAATGGAGCACTGATATTCATACCTGCTTATCAAGGACTGCAGCACTATGGTTCAGCATTACCCATAAAAATCAGAGGGTAAACTAACTCTTGAACACACCTTGGGCTAAGACCATGAAGATTTAATTTAATCCCCCTAGTATAAAAAATTAAGGCTGAACAAATTTGTATAGCCAGGAGAAATCAGATCTGGATGCAGATCCAGGCCCGCTGTCTCATGCACTTACAGAACTGCATTTTCTCCCATCTTGCAGAAAATCTCTTATCCATTTGTCTGGGAACAATTCTTACATGATAAAGACCATCTTTTCCTGCAAGAAGAACATATATCACTAAAATTTTATTCTCCAGTGTGGTATGTGCAGCCTTCATGTGTAAATACCCAAATTCTATTTTCAAGACTTTTAAATATAAGAATTAGAAAAATTTAAAGGCAGGCCCTGCTCTCTACTCTCTGTACCCTGCACTGAAGTTAATGATATCTGTTCATGGAGTTTAATTGGAGTTATATCTAGTGTATGTTGACACTAATTTGCTTATTTAGAATTTACTGTAGCTTCAGTGCAAACACTCAAGGAGTAAAACTGTTCTCAGTATGAATAGGGCTTGAAAATCTGGTCATGCATAGGTACCTCTCAGAACATTAAAAATGCTATATGATAACTTTATTTAAGAAACCATCCAATTTTTTAACTATTCAATTATTTTTTTTTTAATAATAATATCTCTGGTAAATTCCTTTTGCTCACCTTTGGAAAGAACACTAGAAAGATTGTTATTTTCTTGGTTTTCAAAGGCAAGTAACTGGGAAAGAAACTTCTAAATTTAATTTTCAATGAATGCTTGCACTGATCAACAAATAATGCCAATCTCAAAACTTAAATTGGACATAATTATCTATTTTTTAATTCTTCAGAGAAGGCAACGGAATAAATCCAGAGAGATTCCATGGATATTTTCTGCAGTTTTGTCTTGTTGGCTTTCCTTCCTCCTCTGAAAATTTATTTGTAATTAATTCACTGGTTGAATTTCTTCTGGAATTAACTGATGTAGCTGTAATTAAATGGAATTGGGTCAGTTTACTCCAGCTATGTACTTAGTATTTTACAGTTTTTAACCTAGGAAGATGTTGGTTGATACTAACTTCTTGATTTTTTAGAGACTTTCTAACAGGAAACTAAGTTCCCTTGAACTGATTACTAGTGCATTAACTCTCTAATTGAGGACTTATACTGCAAAACACAAAGAACCATACGTGCAATCTAGTAAATGATTCAAGCATTCTTATTCATCTTCCCAGGTTTTCTGGACACCGTGACACAAGTGAATGGAAATTTATCTTCCTCTTGATTTAAAGATTGATTTAAGATCTTTCCTGCAGCAAATAAAACTATTTGGATTCATATCTCTGTGAGTTTTCAGAAGTGAATGTTAATTTTTAACCACTCCATTCTGTGCTTGTGCACTTCTAAATACATGCAGCATATACCACAGTCAGGTGTAATGAATATGTGCATTTAAGCATACAGATTTTTTTTAAACTCCTGATTAATTATACAAACATTTTATACTGCTTGTGTTCTTGGTCCATCCATCACAGGCATCTACACTTCACTGCAGGTGCCAGTGGCTGCCACCTCACACAGAGTCTCAGCAGAAGGGCCTATTAACGCAGCCAAGACTCTTAACATAAGATTTTCGTGTCTATGAAGCTCAACTATCATTCTTAGTGTAACTATTACTTATGAACATTAAAGATTTTTTCAAATCTGCTCATGTTTAGCCTCTCCAGACAGCTCCTGGGTTTTCTGTAGCAGCAGTGTGCTTGAGCAGATGATGGCAGTGCTACGGTTGAACTTGGAGTTAAATGATGCTATCATTTTAGGTAGAAGTGGTGATACTAAATAATTCAGTGTCTTTCTGGAAGGTAGCAGCCCTATAACCTTTCAGCTCTCCTCACCAACCAGTACACAAAGAAATGTTGCTAGGAGAAACTATGGAGGAGTGTGGGAAGAGCTCGTCTTCAAGGCATAAAAGTAACTGCAGGTATCAGCAAAGGAAAATCAAAATATGAGACATGCAGCTGTACAAGAAGATATGCTCTACATGAAAGCACATCAGCAGCTCCATCTGTAAATTTCTACTCACTCAATGTGTTGGGAAACGTACAGGAAAAGATAAAAGTCCACGTACAAAGACTTAGGCAATGTCTGAAGAGAGGGTAACAAATGTTCTGTCTTAATGAAGCATAGAAAAGAAACCAATCTCACAGTACAGTTTGAAAAGCCAGGCCAGTCACCTGGGAAACAAGAAAAAAAGGCAAACCAAGAAAATAGGCTATCAGCCTAAGCCTCACAAAGCAGTCACAAAATTTAAGTACCAGAGACTTGTAAGTTACTGGTTAATAGGCTCTAAAATTATAGAACTGTCTACAGCACACATGGAACCACAGGTATGTGAGCCAACCTTATCACTGAAGATTACTGGAGCAGCAGGTTCAAAGCACATTGAAATGAAGACCATTATAGGAGTTTCTAGATAACTTTCTCTGACTCCAAGGAGCAGTTTAGCAATGGGTTTGAAACAGTCTGCCTTTCCATCCTGCACTTACAGCAAATAAGATTTCATTGCCATTTAATGGGTAAAATTCCTCATGCAGGAACAGTCAGACCTGTGGGCAGCTCTTTAAAATGGACCTGGACTGAGATGATCAGCCTCCAGCTGTAAGAAATAAGGTGCAAGGACCACAACCGAAGGCAAAAGGAGGCAGTGTGACTCTTCAGAAACAGTGGGAAGGATATTCCTGAAACAGGCTTGAGCTGCCTGCCATGAAAGGTGGCACAAGGAGTGAAGAGAAGATTGTGACAACTGTATGGAAGCGCAGATTCAGAGAAGCAGCCAGGTTTTTCATGAGAATATTCCCAGACCCCAAGAGAAAAGGGGAGTCTGTTTTGCTAAAAAGCACGAATGACACAAGATGCTGACAGCAGCTTCAGATTGATCTGGAGAGCGGGAAGGGACGATGGACTTCTCAGGGAAGGAGTTGTTCGATTTCTCATCAGAACACTTTGCCCTCACTGTCACTCATTTTGATCTAGAGTCTTATAAGATCTTTAACCCAAAACAGGTGGTTTTGTCCTACTAATGAGACTTAATTGGAAACCTATTGTTTTTACAGAGAGACTCTTAGGTCTCCTCAATAGGCAGATCGAAATAACATGAGGGAAAAAGGGATTTAAACTGAAAGACACGAGTGACATTTTGTCCATGTTATTACCTCAGTATTAAGTAGTTTATTTTTGTCTCTCTGTCTTGGGGAAAAATGGTATGGATTTGCCCTTGAATATGAAAGACAATAGAGAGGTTTTAAACACTTTAGATAAATACGCATTAAAAATTACTCTGGAAACAAATGAGAATAATTTGAAGCTACACAATAAAAAAGATAGACATATATAGAGAATTTTATTTTTCCATTTTGAAGTCCATCTAATATACTTCAGATTAGAAGGCTGGAAAAAGGTGTCTACTCCAGTCTCTTATCTGAAAGCCAGGAGCAAGTGTACAATGAAGAAAAAAAAGGAACCGGGGAAAACTTTATATTTTTCTCTTTGATGCCTTCACAGATCCTTCAGAACAACATAAGAGAACTTCAGATATCTTCTTTTTCTTAGTCTTGAACTTCTGGAAGACCCCTGAATTTTATATATTTTTTTTTTTCCAGTTAGGTTCTCTTTTTTATCTAGAAAATTTATTTGAACATCTCCCACCGTTTTTAGCTTGTCTCTTGCTTTGTCACAGTATAGACATAGAAACTGTCTCAAAGTCAAGCGAGGGCAACAATATTCCTCAGATGGCTTTTTGCTCTCTGAAAAAGCCCATCCTGCAGCTCTCTAAACCTCTCAATAATATACATTACTTTGTGGGGGCTTCAGGAAAATGAGAGGGATGAATACACCTCATGAGTACTCATGGGTTAGATGGGCAGAGAATGGGAGCTTTATTTAAGTCACCCTTTAGGTGCTGCTGCCTCCTCCTGTGGTGCTCTGACTGTTGCACCTCTCGCTGTCCATCACTGTTCAGTGACAGGACACTGACCTTGCTGCTTCCCCTCCCTCCTCTGGGAGCTCACACAAGATGTGGGAGGCTCTGTCTTCCCAGACTGCTCACAAAACTGGTCTTGGGCTCACCATAGGCTTCCCTAACAAATGAATAAGGAAAAGGACACCCCAAACCCAAAGTCCCAACCAAAGAACCCCAGCAAGACCATACCAGAGTTGTCTTCTGTGTGTGTGTGCGGTGTTGATTTCCAGGGATGTTATTAGCTGCCAAAAGGCAAAAAACCCCAGCCTCACCTCAGCATTATAGCACAAGGGATAAAAGGAAAATATATAAGAAAATATATAAGAAGAGAGTCCAAAGACCTGATTCATTTGCTGGTAGTAATTCATTTGCTGTAGTGGGAGGAAGGTGCTCTAAGTAGGGGTAAGGAGAGAGAGTAGAATGCTGACTTATGGGCTCCACTCCTACAAATACATTACTGTTTGCCTGTAAAGTGCCAGAGACAGCACTACTTGAGGTGTATCTGCTTGAAGGAGGTTAACAGGAATGCCATCTCTCCTCACATTTCTGTTTCTCATTCTATTTCAATAGGTAAGATCTCTCTAGCAACAATTTATCATAACCTCATTAGCAATCTCTGACAACTGCTTTCTCTCCAGCTTTGTTTTCTCTCAATTCTTATGATCAAGAAAGACACAGTTCACGGTTTTCTCTTCCCTGACTTTCTTCAGTTTTGTGTGGTGTGGTTTTTTTTTTTTAATGAAAGCCTGCAGTATGTAATGAACGATTGCTGCCAGGAGCACATTGCAAAGTGTCTATGTGATGATTATGTGAGTGGTTCACAGTCTTTCACGTTCCATAGTATAGAAGTTAGCCTTTGGGGCAACTCAAAAAGTTTTAAAACACTTGATTTCATTCAGGGAAGAATCAAAGAGTTTCACTAGAAGAAATTGTCTTTACACATATAAAAAATGAAGGTTTCTAAAGGGATCTTTTGGTTAGATGACAGAAAACCTGCATTTTGTAATACCGCAGGGGTTCTTTTAATAAGTCACTGAAAAGTTCCATTTGACAAGTCAGACCTTGAATTTTTTTTTCATACTTATTATAGCCAAGGAGGTGCTAACCTAATACAATGGGCAAAGGAGTGTCATCACAATACAATAGACCAGACAGAGTTAGTACAATGCTGGGCAATAAGGGATCTCACTATAATGAGTGAGAGAAGCAGTGTCTGCAGCATAAGAAGCATGCTTCAGAAAAGAGAAAAGAAATGTGTTTGGTTTGTTACTGGTCATTTTATAGCTGCAATTGTAACCCAATGCAATGACCTCTAGATGCTTAAGAGTCTTTAAAAAGCAGAATGATCATTTCAAAGGTTCACAGGCCAAAAGAAACCATTATGGTGCCTAACTGGGGGCCTCAGTAACACAGGCTTATAGATTGCTGCACAATGTTGCCTCTATCTAACTCGATAATTCAGAGTTACATCAGTGGTGTTAACTGAGGCACAGTTGGGCCCTCAGTATTGCTCACATTGATGCTCTGTGAGAGCTACAGAAGTATTAGAAGACTAGATAAGAGAGTTTTCTCTTGACTTCCATTTAATTATATTTGACAAAAATTTGCATAAATTTAGTCAGATATATCTTCTTTTCCTGTACTTTTTTTGGTATCGGTTTCCAAAATCTTTATTATATTTTTAGCTCTCAAATCACTTTATTCCATATATACTCACTTCCCTTCTCATGCTCAAATTTCAAGGTGCACTAACTCTGGCATCAGGACAATCCTATAGAAAGTATGACTAGCAGAACATTCCCACTCACCACATCATTCTAAAGCACAACATGGGCAAAGGATGCTCAGAACAAATCCATACAATATGCTGTATGTAAATCTCCACAGGTTTTCAGCAAACTACACTCTGCAAATTTATGTGACCTACTTTTTTCAGATTGCTTAGTGCATAATAGCATCCTTGCTGTCAATCACATGGCAACTGCAAGTATAATATATGCCCTTGACGTGGAAAGAAGAGAATGAGGCATAACTTGAATAAAACTCGGGCAAGATGTAGAAGAAAATTACGTAGGTATGAGTTCAAATTTACAGCACAACAATACAAATGCTTGGTTGGGGAAAAAGTGCTGCTCATTCACTGGAGACCAGAATGAAATATATGGGGTAAAATGGAGTAATTGTAGTATACAGAGATACAGTTTTGATCACTTAGATATGCATATGACAGACATCTGAAAGTCCAAGCAGCACTTTTCCTGATTACCCAGAAGCTCTAATGCAAAGCCTCATACAAAAGAGTGACATTGCAGAATCACAGAATAAGCTGAGTTGGAAGGCACCCTCAAGGATCATTGAGTCCAACTCCTGGCCCTGCACAGCACCATCCCCAGGAGTAACTCTATGTGCCTGAAAGCACTGTCCAAAAGCTTCTTGAGCTCTGTCAGGCTGGTGCTGTGATCACTGCCCTGGGGAACCTGTTCCAGCGCCCCAACACCCTCTGGGTGAAGAGCCTTATCCTGATATCCAACCTAAAGTTTTCTGATGCAGATTTGAAGAGAGAACACAATATGTTGGAGTTACTTGATGCAGTACAGTTTGAGGACTGCATTTCTGGACCTAATTTTTTTAAACATATTTAATAGTTTAGTACTAATGAAAAATGGCATTCTTATTTAGCGCAGAAAAACTGTAGTGGTGTATAAGCTTTAATTCAAATGTGGCAAAAAATGCGCCCAAACTGCGAATATCATGAGAATGAAACAACATTCAACTTCAGTAAGACCCAATTTACAGCTACTAGAAAAGGAAACTATGAAATATTTCTGAGTTCCAATTGCTAAATGGCCTTCAGGAGACAGAAAACTTGTTTTTTGGTTTTGTGGCTCATGCAGTAGATAAAGCCTGAGAAGAACTGGTTTCAATTTATGGATCCGTGTTGGTCTTGGAGCAAATCACACTTAATACAAAATGTGGATAGTATGTCATGCCTGTTGGACTATAAACCTTTTAAGGCAGGGAAAATCTCTCACTAGGTGCAGACTCAGTATCTACCTCAAAGAAGTATCTATCTTGACTGAGAAGTTGAGGTATTCCTATATTAGAAATACTGATCAATAACGAAAACAAATATTGCTGTCTTTTCCCAACCTCCCCTGGTTGCTGGAGCTTATCTCAGATGTGAGATTGGGTACACAGATTTTCTTCTGCACTTAGCTTTGTTGGGGGAAGACAGTTCCTGCTTGCTGATAAAAGATCAAGAAGGCTGGCAAAGAAGAAAATGAACCAGAGTTGTGAGGGAAAACAGAAAGGAGGAGGAGCTGATGGAGG
The DNA here is from genome assembly GCF_001522545.3 of Parus major. Taxonomy (NCBI): domain Eukaryota; kingdom Metazoa; phylum Chordata; class Aves; order Passeriformes; family Paridae; genus Parus; species Parus major. Next base: position 19,162,275 of record NC_031777.1, on the reverse strand, counting down.
AAAATATACGGGTGGAGATATTCTGGTGTGCAGATATCACACCAGAAGGGCTTATCCCAAGTGCTTTCCACTTCACCATCTGGCACTAGCTAGAACAGAAAGTCCTCAAGGAGTTAGAAAAGGTTGCTTTCATCTCAAAAATAACCCAAATATAGGGCTAATGATTAAGGGGGAAAACAATGGTTATGTAGTCAAATATCCAGAGTTATGAAAGTGGGGAGAAAGCATAAGCAAGTGAGGATGAGAGAGCTCTAAACCTTTTTTTTTTTATTTTTTTTTGCCTTGCCTTGCCTTGCCAACATTCAGGGAAAATCTAACCCTTGCTCTGAATTCTCTTCATCTTGTTCCTGAGTTTGATGCTTCATGCAGTCCTCACCATCCTACTTCTCTCATCCTCTCAAAAATCCCTGCATCTGCAATACCACTGTGAGTTGTTCCTAGGACATAACCTGGCACATGGGAGGAGGGCTAATGGTTTCAGTAGATATATATATATATATGCTTTTTTTCTCAAGGGAGATGGCATAGGTTGGAAAATGAACTGCCCCCTCTCTATCACTGTTATATTCTTGCTTCTCTAAGGGACATTTGGGATGTAATGTGGTGGGAAGACATGTTACAGATGGATAAAACATGGTGAGAAGTTGGTGTTATCTGCCTCAAATTAGACATGGAGACAGAAAGGACAGCAGTTTCTGGACATTAGGAGGAAAGTGTGTTTGGCAGGGTTTTTGAAACTCGGTCACATAGTTTTTGTTTAACAGCTTACAAGATAGTGTATTATAGGATTGAGTGAGTGTTTATGATCTGTGTTGGAAAAAGACTATGGGATGTAAGTTGCTGGTGAATGTTTTCAGCTTATTTCTGAAAGGCTGGCAAGGATGAAGGAGGCACTTTTTAGGGCCCTGAAACCTGGAGAAGTGGATGCTGACCACCCTACATCTGCTCCATGGCTCTTCCTGGGAGGAACAGTAGTTGCTGCCACTTGTATTCCATGGGGGGATTTCAGCACACAGTGATTACTTCACTCTGGTGTTTTTAGAGGAGGACAGCAACTTCCTTGAGTTTATACCTGCCCTTGTATTTATTGCTAAGTGATTCTAGCTTCCCATTAAGTGCCTCTGAACTCAAATAGCTCCAATTGTTCTGCCTTCTTTTTTGTGATAGCACGTAAGGAAAGACCTATACTACCAAAGACAACTCTGCTTCTTATTCTTTAAAGGCTTTGCAAAATGTTCTTATTTAATAACAGTTATCTTTATGTAGTAGCTGTATCTTTTCATAAGCTAATAGTTGTAAAGCACTGTCTACTTTGCTTAATGATACTACTTTACCAATATAAAACAGGTCTAATGGGTGTCAAATGTGAAAGCAATATTCCTGCAATTTATCACTTAAGCCTTTTTTCACTCTTTTGGGGTGAATTGTTGTATTTTTAAAAGGAAATTGATTGCCTTGAGTGAATTCTTTTGTTCTTCTACATTAACAATTCATGAATGAAGCCAATAGCTGCAACACAATCTTCAGTTCCTTGTCCCACCAATAACCTCAGCTGTATCCTGGAGGGTAAACTCACACTGCATCAATCAGCTGTCTCCGTGGTCTGCAGCACAGCCATGTGAACTGTGGCTTACACTATGTTCCCATTTGCTCCCTTGACTTTTGGCAGTAGGGAACTCCACAAAAATGAATTAACTGCTACAAAGTTTTCTGGCGTGCTGTACTTTACATGATTGGAAAGTTACGCTCCTAGAAAGAATAGAGACGCTTACTCTGAAGTTCAGATCCAAATGCCAATGGTCAAATGATCCTGTGCACCTTTCTTCTCTGCTCTCCTCTTTTGTCTACCATTGTTAAGCACTGGGCCAGTCCAGTTAAAAAAATTCTGGGAGATTAAAGAGGTTTCTGTTAGGGAATATTATGGACTACTTTTTTATTTTTTTTTTAAATAACCCAATAACAGAAAAATTATCCCAAACCAGCCCAATAAAAATGAGCTGGGAATGGCAAAGAGGGTAGCAGTTTAAAAATACGTTAAGATTGCACCTGCAAATGAGTTCATTCACTTCTTTCCATGAGCAAACCCTGTGCTTCTATTCCCAAATGAGAAATAAACACCCAGGGCTGCTCAGGCAGACATCCAAATGCCCAGACTCAGTGTAGCTATGTGCCCACAAAACTCATATGGAGAAAATGGAAGCTGTGAATGTGGACTTCAGCCTAACTTGCAAAGCTGGAGCTGTCGTGCAGGAAAACTCATCAGAGTCTGCTGTCCTGGCTGGCCTTCAGTCACTAATAAAACTTCTTTCTGTCATGTCCTTCTCCTCACTGCTCCTGACTCCTCTACTCTCCACCTGTTCTTAAGCACATTTTCCTCCTTTACCAGCTTTTATTTCTGCCCAGTCTCCACATAAGCATGGGTATGCACGTGCTTTTTGCTGTTTTAGCTCCTTTCCAGCCAAATTCATTGTCTGTATGCAGCAGCCTGTACCCACACACAGTTCTGCACACCCCAGGGTGGACAAGAGCAGGTTTCACCCAGAAGGAACTCCTTGGGCTCCCTGGACACACTTATTTCTATCTCAGTTTCATCATGGTACTTTGTCTGGCTGGTTATAACAATTTGTACAACAACAACAAAACAGCAGTGGTTTCACCGCTGGTTTACAAAAAAACCAACCAAACAAACAACTTAAATGTCTTTCATTGAAAAAAAGCCATCTTTTTTTTGTAACCAAAACCCAGTAAAACTTAGCAAACACTTACTTCATTTCCTCAGGAAAACAATAAATTAAAGTGTAAGTAAGTAGATCCCCCTTTGTCATTGAAACTATATTTAAGAGAAGCTCCTCTCGCTTAGTTTCTTTAGCATTTGACCTCAGTGAGATGGAGGAGATACAAAAGTTTGTTTGCACATTGGAAGATAACAAGCAGTACATCTGAAAATGCCAACCTGAGGTGACTCTTCTTACAATGATCCTGGGAGAAGATGAAAAAATACAAGAAAGAAAAAAAATAATAAGAAAGAGGCAGAGAAATGAATGACAGACTTGTAGGTTGTATGAATAAAGATCTAAGAAAAGATCAGTGAAAATAATTAATTTTTCTGATCCATCAGTGAAATTTTTTGAAAGTCCCCAAGAAATCTGATGTCCACCTGAACCTAGGTTTTTTTCCCTAGAATTATCCACATTTGAAACAAATATTGTCTGGGATTTAAAAACAAACAACAAAAAAAGTTTATTTTAGCTGAATTATTTTTTTAACTTTAATTTGAGATATTCTCTGAGAATTTAGAAAATAAAATAAGTACTTGAACATAAAGGGATTGACTCATAGGGATCACTGGTAAAATAGAAGAGAGAGAACAAGTAATGATGGCACCTTTCAGAAAATGAAGCAGAAACAAAACCTGGGTTGTGGAAAACCCAGGCTTAGATTTCATCTCTACCAAAGCTGCCGTGCAGACATGAATCTCCCTTTCCTTTCCTATGCTCATGTCACTTATTCAGACAAAAATGTAATAAAAATTATTTACATTTTCATTTTTCAACATGATAAAAAAATTATATCTATAGGCCCAAGTTGCACTTGGAGTCCCACGCACACCAGGAAGAATTAATGGCATGACCTTACACAGTGGAGAGAGAAGATCTGCATCCTGTTCTTAAACTGTGGCAAGACACAGAAAGGCTAAAGTTGTCTTCTTTGTCCAAAGCAATCCCTGGAAAATGGGATCAGAAATTCCAAGTCCTGCTTCAGAGGTTTTCTGAACAATATTCCCCAAGACAGACTATAAAGACTCTCTCTAATGTCCCTCCACCCCTTTGCTCCCTGAACTGGTTGTGCTGAGACTCCAGGAAAGCTCTGACCAGATAACCTTGATCGACAAAACATTTTACAAAGACAAGGGCAAGGTAAACTTCCCTGGACTAGTCTGCAGTGTCATAAATGTTTGCAGAATTGACTGTTCCCTCCAGAGGCAGCCCCATGCTTCACTGTCCCTGCTGCATACAAATGAAGTCACTGCACAGCACAACCAAGTGCATATGCTGTGGTGTGACCTCCTGTTTGATGACATCCATCAGTGAATTGCTCTGTGGTAGTGGCTGTCTGAAAATCAGCTTGTACATGAATTTCTACTCTGATTTCACTAAAACCCAATCAATAAGGCCACATAGATTTAGTGTTCTCATATACCTGCTCTGTGAATAAAAGAAATGAAATATTTGCACAGACTTTTGTGATTCTTTTTAAAGGGCCTGACCAGAAATTGGAACATGTCAGGACTACAGACAAGCAGCATTGTATGCTCAGGAACTGCAAACTTCTCTTCTAGGTGAAGGAAAGGGAAAATCAACCCAAATAGCAATGAACACTTATAAAAAATCCGAAAGAGTAATTTAACATAGGTTAGTATTGCTAACTCTCTGATGCTGGACCCTTGTTAGCAGGTAATTCTGATAAAGAAGCATTATAGATAATTGTTCAAATGTAAGCACATATCCCAGCTAATCTATACTTGCATAGCAATCTGTGAAATAAAATTCTCTTAACATGATAATTGTAAGGATAATATGGGGGAATTTTTTTTTTCTGGTAAAAAGTAAAGCATTAACCAACTGGATTATTTTGTAATTATGGAAAGATTAGGCAAGAAGTGGCAACAATGGCTCACTTTGTATTCTAATAAGAAAACTGGGGCAAAACAAACAAAAGTGCAAATAGTTTCAGAACAAAAGGAGATTCCTCTGTACTGAGTGTGTCACTAAGCACAACATGCCCCAGCTATTGAAAAATATCCATGACTAATTGGAAATCTTCTGAAACAAATTGCTACTAAGGCTCATACAGAGCTGTCCCACTTGGACCAAAATAGAGCCAGTGCCCCTGGTGGCAACACTGAGAAAATAGAATTCTTTTCTGAAGTTCATTCTAAGGTATTGTCTTTTAGTTACAGACAGTACGTGTGGCTTTGTGAGTAAGAACAGCAGTGCCAGCGTGAGACAGGGGGGTTATTATTCCTAAATGTTATGTTATTGTTCTTAAAACATTCTTCTGCTAAGAAACACTGCAGCAAGATAAAAACAATGGTATTATACTCAGGAGAAAAAAACAATGGCTTTGGAGAAAAACAACTCTGGGAAATGGAGAGGAGGCTTTGCAGAAGAGATCTTGTTTTGCTTTGTAAGGGTTTACATGGGACTGAGCACACATAATGGCTAAGAGCAGAGACCAGAGCATTTAAATGATCTTTTCAGAAGTTTACTTAGTAGATACATGTTTTACATCAGGGACAGATGATAGTAACTTTACTTGCTCTGGGTCTTTGATTCTGGTAAAGATGTGGGTAAAAGATAAATATATCTGCTCTATTGAGAGAAAGATATTTGATTAAAATTGTCACTTACTTTTCAGCTATGGAAGTTATATGCTAGTCTTTGGTGTTCAATAAGAGTTATGTTGTCTTCTCAAGCATTAAAACTGTTTGGTGCCCTGTCTTAAAATCCTTCACCTTCTTGCTGGTCCTCTTAATTTTTGTTCCTATCTTATTCCCTAACTCCTTTTCCAGCTGTCCACAATTATAAAAGTAAATTATTTTAATATGATGCAAAAAAACAAACAAACCTTTACCCTGCAATTGTTCTAGGCACTGTGAAAGAACAAATAATCATTTTGACAGGTAGACAGGAGACAGGTCAAAGTGATCTGCTGAAAGTCTGCCTTCAAGAAAGGGCAGCAATGCAAAGATTCTTTCCCTTTCTTTTCTTATACCTTTGTTTTCCTTCCTTCCCTTCCTCTCACTCTCCTAAATTTCAGGGTGACCCAACAGCATTCATAGCTACTGAGCTAAAATAGTGACTTTGTTCACAGCAAACCATTTCAGAGGCAGATATTGCAGAAATATGTGAGCTTTTCTGCATTTTTAAAGTAGCAGTATGAGATCCCTTTGTTTTTGCATAGTGTTATAGAGGCATGGCCATTTTCTCCATCTATTACAATAAAATGCACTCTGAACATTAACTAATTAGAGATATGGTAATAATCTTTATTACAAGAGGGAAAGTTTGGACATGGGAATGGGAAGGGTACAGCTCAGCAACTTTTTCTTTCTGCTTCTTGCTACTGGAAGAAAACATCCCATCCTTTTAAAACAAGGCAGGTTTGAAATAATGATTTGGAACTATAAATTATGGACCTTAAAAAAATCATGCAAATTCTGCAAAATATTTATAGACACATCTATATGTATTACACATATATCTTTATACGAGTAATAAATTTTAAAATTCTTTCTAAGGGCCTCCTGTGTCTTTTTCTGAAAATTCATTCATCTTCTCAAGCTTTGGCCATCCCCCAGGCTATGGAGATTAGATTTTTCTCCCCCTAATGGCAGCTAGCAGCAATCATCACTTTCCAGCACCTACTCTGGTGGTAGATCTGTCCTGATCTGGGGACAAAGGGCACTTGGGACACCTGTCCTGGCACTGATGGCCTTGTGTGATTCACGGGGGACAGCAGTGGGAGCTGGGGCAGGAGGAGCTGGGTCCTGGCCAGGTGTCCTGGCAGTGGGGTGGTGGCTGGAGGTCCTGATGGCCCCTGAGCAGGGATGGAGGTGTCAGTGGTGGCCCAGTGCTGGTCACAGACCCAGACTCTGTAGGGACACAGGCTCCAGGAGGCACCACCAGCCCACACCAGAGGCCTTTGCGTTCTGGTAGCTCTCAACTACACATTTGGTTGTGTTACTTCTCATGCTGGCAGGCTCAAACTACCAAGGGTAATCCTGGGACAAGCTACAATTACAACTTCTTTCTGTTGTGGAGACATGACCTTTGACTGTTTGATTGCAGCTGGCTTTGGATCAGGGCCTGTAGCCAAAGCTGTGTCGCTAGCATAACATGCAACACTCTCTGCAGAGCCTCTAAGTATAAGCCATCACTTCTCTGATCTAAAATACACATAATTGCAATGAGCTGCGAGATCCTCCAGAATTTCACAGCATATAGAAGAGATTTATTAACAAAGATTTTCAGTTTCCATATAGAAAATTATACAGAAAGCCAAATTTTTAGCTTTCATGAAGAAATGAAGCCCAGTGTGTGAAGAAGGGGTGAATTCTGAGGGGAGGGTGTGTGTGTGTCTGCACATGGGAACACACCTTTTCCACTTGGTAGTTTTATGAGAACAGATCTTCAAAGGAGCCAGAAAAACCTGACAAAATTGTTTTAGCTTTATAGTCCAGTTTAGGTTAAACTAAAAGGTGATATGGGCATTTCACATTCTTTTGCTAGATAAATTTGGGTCATGCCTGTTACATACAGAATGATGCTAAATTCTTATTAATAATCCATACACAAAACAGAATTATGCTTCTGAGTTCATGAAAGAATTGTGGTTAAGACTAGTTTGGCAGTCAGACTGCCACAAAGGTTATGTTACCATCTCAGCTGTAGGCACAGCACAGGCTGTCTGGATCAGTGAGACTCTGCCTTCAGCTCTTCTGTGCTGTGCAGGCTGGGACCAGCCCACTCTGGTCTGACAGCAAAGCAGGCCTGTGAGAGGAGCACTTCAGCTCTGAATATCTGCACTGAATATCACTGAAGCTTCCAGCATCAAAAAACAACCCCAGAGAACCCTCCCTAAAGCAACTGCCCTGTCAACCTCTACGTAATCCAGTTTATCTGTCACACATGATTTGTACAAGCATCAGCCTATTAAATTGAAGAGAGTCAACTTCAAACTTGCTAAAAAGGGAACAGGACACAATGAATATATTTTTGTCAGGCACAGTACAATAATTATGGCCTTTATTCCCCACTACAGTTATGCTACAGATGCATTTTATTCGACTAGATCTTGTCAGACAAGCAGGCATTTGCAAAACATTACAAATTCAACAAAGTATAATGAGTACACTTCCAGAGAGGATATTCTGCTATACCCCATGCCTTGATTGGGCAGCTTGTTTAAACATCAGGTTAAATCCTTTTAAACTGAAGCTCCTTACAGAGGTTTCGCAGCAGTGCTCTTAATGACTAAAGAAAAAAACAACAAAAAAAGAAATAAAAGGAAATAGAATAAATTCAGTTCTCTGTTTCTTTTAGCTTACTACTCTAACAAAGCTATCCCAATTTTTTTTCCCCACACATGGATTTTATGTGGCATTAGAGGGAATATATATTTTCTTGTTCCTCTCCAGCCTCCCGATGCTACCCCACCTCCTTAGCTCCTGCCCTAAACCCTACTACACCCCTGGTCTCCGGCCGGGTTTCCTGCGGGCGCCGTGCCCAGCGGTGCCAGCTGTTTCCAGCTGTGGCCCCGGCAGGTGGCACTCGGGCTCCGCGCCTGCGGCTCCAGGGCCGGAGCGGCGCTTTCCGGGCTTCAGTCGCGACAGAAGCCTCTGTCGTGACAGCCCCAGCGGGGCGGCTGCGGGGACAGCCCGCGGGGGGAGCGGAGCCCCGCTGGACACCCAGCAGCACCGCACACCCCCGGGGAAGGATTGTTATTTATTATTATCCCCAGGGGGAAATGCCTGCAGCGAGAAGGGAATAGATGTATGCATACTGTGACTCCTGCTAGTGTTAATGGGAATTATGTGTGTAAATCCCCGAATTCCAGCATACAAAGATGAGAGTGTCCCCATAAGGGTCTGAATTATGCATTTGTATTAAACCTGACTGTTGGGAAACTCATAACGTTGTGGCTCTTATTAGAAATTTATACTTAGTAGGACTAAGTTTCACCTGAAACAACAGAGCCTGAAGTGTTATTTGTTCCAGCACATTATTTTGTTAGATGTGATAATCAGCTCACAGCAGGACTGCGAGAGGCTACTCAGCTTGTTGACAATTCTGGGTCCCATCCAGCTTCAAGCAGCTTCTGAAGCATCTCCAAAGGCTACAGAGGGGTATCCCAAGCCTGTCTCTTCAGTAAGACATGGCCTGGGCATTGCTAGCTGTCCACTCCCGTCCCAGGATATCCCTTTCTGGGGCACAGTTACTTGTTCTGTTCTGTTTTGTCTACACTCCCACCCCAAAGCAAAGACTACAGGTCAGACTGCAGAGGTGCTGCAGCTCCCAGCCCCCTGTATTTTACCAGGTGCATGAGCTTTTTTCTTATGAGCTAAGTGCCTAAAAAAGCAGTCTGAGGTGGAGGAAGAGCTTCAAATCAGTTCTCCTTGACTTACTGGGCTACTTTGTAGATTATTTCAGGAATTACGTGACCTAAGGGTATGACTTCCATTAGCATTACCTTTGAATTAGGAAGGTGCCTTTTACAGGAGCTTTTGTCCCACATTTATCATCTCAGCCTCAGATCTGTTTTAATCCCAAGGTATCCCTTCTCTCAAGGCTGCACGTTTTCTGTCTGGTCTGAAAGGAAGGAAATCCTGTCCTGACCCTCATGTGGCAGCAGCTGGATTTGGTGAGTAGCAGCAGGAGGGATGCCATGGAGTTGGGGGAATTCCTAACAGGGGAACATGTCTAAAGCAGCCATGTCCATGGCTTCAGCCTGCCCTATCTAACCTTCATCACCTTATTACATGGGCCAGCACCTACAGGGAGGCAAACAGAGGAACACAGAGGACAGCTGTGGTGGGTCTGAGGCAGCAGTGCATGTGTGGCAGGGAGGGGTCCCTTTCCAGGGGTGTGCACCTTATGTGTCTCGGGGATGTGACGGTGCTGGGGGCCAGCATGAGCTCCAGGGCCACTGCTACAGGTTTGGCCACAACCATGGTGCAAACCACCTGCCAAACAACCCTGCCAAACAGCCCCTCACCCCCTCCCATGTGGTCATATTTTCCTCTTCCTGTCTCTTTTTGTTCAGTGCTCACACACTTCGCTCCTCTCCGCTACCTCATGCGAGAGCAGCCATGCGTGCCCTCTAATCCTGTGCAGTCCCAAGGTAAGGCTGAAGCAGACCAGCACTTAATGCCACCCTAGATTTAAATACCAATCATAGAGACAGGAAATTGCTTTATTGTGAATGAATCCTTAATCTATTGAGTTATTTGGAACAGCACAGTTAATTATTTTTAAACCTCGTTCTCCTACCTTAAGCCTGGGTGTGTCTCCAACAAATTCACTTTCAAATCTAGTAATGGAATAGAAGTATTGCCAGTCCTCATTAAAAACACCACAAAAGCCACAGCAGCAGAGCTGTGTTCCTTGTAATGATTTGTTTTACTGATAGACCAAACAACCTGTTGACAGTGTTTGACTGCAACCGACAGCCTCTTTTAATAAGATAAAGAAGTTGTACATTTTATTGATTAGAAAAAAATCAGGTTTTTGTCCCTTTAAATTTTTTATTGGCTAAAATTTGAGACTTAGGCCTTTGAAACTGCAGCTTGCCATGACATTACAATGAATTATAATCCTAACCTATTCATGCTTCCTCAAAGGCCTGACCCGTTTGCGTGCCTTGCAAGCATGTTGTAAAATACCCTGCATTTACATACATATTTTCAGGAGCTTTTTAATTCAAGAACTGTGGCAGACTGGAGAAAGAGAAAGGGGCTGAACGGGAAGGAGTTCTCGAGATCCTGGAATTTTAAGTCTTGCAATATTTTGTCACAAGCTGAGAGCTGGAGGCAGACATTTTCAGATAAGGTTCTTGGTTTTTCATTACACAGGAGCTGAAATTTTTAATCCTTTCTGGCTCTGAAGATCTATGCTCCTGAACATCCTGGGGATGGAGCCCATATTGCTGAAATAAATCTAACACTTTCTAGATCAATTTTTAGGGTCAGATCTTACAGAAGCTTAAGGCAAGATTTTAAAGACCGACTGCTAATATCGGGACCCCCAAATCTGCTCTCAGCATCTTTCTTGCGACCCCAGATGTCTCCGTGCCTGAGTCCAAGCTGTGCAGGCATTTTCAGCTCTGCCAGTGCATTTGTGCAGAGTGGGGCAGGTAGATGGGGATGTGTGACTGAGTGGCACTCAAGTCCCCTGCCTGGCACGGTTTGAAGGGGGAGGCCAGTGAACACCTATGACCACAGAGTGCCTCAAAAACATCATCGTGTCAACTTTACTCTTCTAGCAGAAAGAGAAAGGGAAGGATTGCTTGTCCCTTCCCTGACATATCTTTGTGGGTAAGAAAGCAGGAGCACCTGACTGTCAGTAAAGATGCACAGTTGAGTCAGCAGCAAGAAGGAGCTCCGACTCCTGGTCTCCAGTCTCAGGGCTATTTTTGTTCTGTTGCTCTTCCTGCTCTTTTCCTGCTCACCAGTAGCAGTGATAAATGAGGAGGTGGGGGTGGGGATATTTTGGAAGGAGGTGTCAGAGCACAGGCTTCCACCTCCTGTCTCAGGCCTTCCAAAGGGACAGACATTCGGGCCCCTCTTGGGTCCACGATTTCTTGCTTCAGCAGCTGAGGTTTGTCAGGAAAACATACCCCTATGTGATGAGTAGCAGGTTTCTGGCAAACACTCACAAAAAAAGTCAGAGATTTAGATTTGAACCCTTACAGGAGCTGGAGCACATGTACCTGGTTATGTAGCACTGTACCACTGCTCCTGGTTAGGAGGCACTTCAGGATAAGTGGGTCAGTGCCACCATTGCAGTTTGCTATGAATCAAGAGTGTAAAAAACAACCCTTGCTCTGTTATTATGCGATTGGATGAAGGCTACATCTCCCAAAATGCTGAATCTAGCACACAGTGATAGCAAATGCTCTCCTAATCACATCTTTGTTAGAAGGACAGACTATTCCTGTGCTCCTCTTTTTCTAAACTAATTCATGTATATGAGAAAAAAATACAACGTTTCAGATACCACACCACCCTGAAAAACATCCCTCTGGACTGAGAATTTTGTCCATATGACCTTTCCATGTTCTCAGCCTCATCATCTTTCAGCAAGGAGGAAATGCACACACAGAGCCCACATCAAGCAACAAGGGAAAAGAGAAACTCAGGTTCCAGTTGCTTTAGGGTGGGCAACTTGTGAACTGCTGCCCACAAAGTGATGAGCCACCTCAAACCAGTGCTAGCTGTCTGTAACCATCGTGGCATTTTGACCTCTGATGGAGCTCTGCCTTGTGAAAGGACCAACTGCTAGTTCTACACATCTGGTCTGTCAGCCTGGAAACTGGATCTGGAACCCAGCTTGTCAAACTGGCAGTGCTGCCACAAATGGTGACCTATTGATTACACCCACAGTTTGGTGCTCATTTTTTTTTTTTAAATTATTATCTGGAGTGGTTTAGTAACTCCACCATATATTTCAGTGGGGTGTTTGAGCTTGGGAGACTGGTTTGAAAATTGTGACCCAAGTATATGGGTTATAACCAGGTAACATCCATTTGCTCACAGAAAGGGTCAGTAAAAAGCAGCTTGCAGTGCAACAGTTCATGCTATCTCTGTCTTACAGGGTTGAAAAGTACTTTGGTTTCCTGTTTGTTGATCGGGTGCTTTCTCCAGTGCTCAAGTCAGTCAAAGGAAGAAAAAAAAATTAACACAGCTTTATAGAAATATTATATTCTTTCCCCGGAGTGGAGGCAAAACAAACAGAAGTTTAAAGTAAACAATCTCTACCAGCAGATCTTTTCCCCTTTATTGCATGAATTACAATGCCCTTCAGCCAGCAGAAGACAGAGAAAGTTCTGCCAGGAAAAAGAGTTATTTGAAAAAGTTTACTTTAAACTTTTGTTTGCTTTGCTGCATGCACACACACACACAAAAAAAAAAAAAAAGGAAAAAAGAAGAGAGAACCTTTCTTCTTCCACTTTAGTGCTAGGTAGAAAGAAAATGGATTTCTCTTTATCGACTGGTATGTGATTGGCAGAAGTAAAGGCAACTTTCCTCATGGTCATGCCTCTGTGCTCAACCATGACCTGGAAGAACATTGTGAGAGATAAAGCAGGACTGTCCTGTTCACCAAGGACATGCAGAACAGTGGGAAAAACAAAACATGAGTGTCTCTGATCATTCCACTGCTATAAAAAAGCAGAAAGCTACCAAAGCCAAACAGCACAATTTTATTCTAATGTAACTGTTCAATGAATCTTTTTCTTGTAAATCTCTGTCCCTTTTGTGATGCGGACGAAAATTGCAGTCTGTTTTCATTCTCACTCTTGTAAATCTGGAGTAACTGGGAAAGAGATAAAAAAAGCTCTTTGTTGGCTAGGACAAAAATTCTGAGTAAAAAGTAAAGTGTTCTCAAAACAAAAACCATCACCTTTTGTGAAAAATGTTCCCATTTCTGATAGTTTCTAATGTTTTCATTTGAAACAGACTTCTTGATCAGAAGTTAATAAAAGTGTGTTGTGAAATTCTCAGAGCATTTTATAAAATGTATAACAAAAATAGGTGGTTTCATGAAGACTTTATAATAGACAGAATAAGAAAAAGAGACAAAGGAAGATAAAAAGAGATTTCTAGCTATGTGTAAGCAGAAGGGGATAAAGCTGAATAGCAGTTGGATTAGTGCAGCATGAGTTTGTTTTTAAAGTACATCCCTTTTCTGCACTTCCACCCTCTCTTGTTTGCCCCACAACCCTGACCTTGTTCCTCCCCATTTCAAAAGAGCCGTCCCTTCTTATTTCCCTTCTGACCTGCATTCCTCACTGCTGGCTGTAATGTGGTGATAAAGGCACCAGTAAACCCAGCCAGCTTGCCTAAGATCAGAAGATATGGAGGGTGATGTTAGCAAATTAACTGATTGGTATAAAACAAAGGGGGAAAAAAGTTGTCAGGAAGCTGAGAACTTTTGAACCCATTTGAGCAAGTACATGGCAGAGGAGCAGGCTTGTCTGTCACAGGAACAGCGTCTGCAAGAACCAAGCCAGAGCTTGGAAACTACAATCAGATGCAGCCTCAGAGAGCAGCCCCTGGTAGGGGAACAGAAAGGGGAGTTCCTGCCTGGCAAAAGGGATGCTGCTTGCTGCCCTTTCTGCCCTTGCAGACCTGTGCTCCAGACCCTCCACTCTGCAGCACCTGCAAAGAGACAGCAAAGCCTCTTTGTGCACTCCCCTTGTGACTGTGTGCTCAAGGGCCCTGGGCTGGTAAAGAAAGCATGCTTTACTGAAAATAATTGCAGTTAAGGCTTTGAGACACACAGAGACTAATTTATTTAGTACTATTAACTGGTTTTCCTGCTTCTCCACCAGCACTAAAAGGGTTAATACCTTCCTCCTGGGCTGGCCTCCAGAGATACCGCTCTCTGTGACTCCAGCTGGCTTTCAGAAATCTCCAAAGTTTTGTTCCCTCATTAGGGACAGATGTGGGAGTTACAATTTGAAATGTAGGGTCCCTAAAGTAAAGAATTGTATAATCCCAAGAACCCACAGAAGCACTCTAAATGGTGCCAGTGGTACAGATCACAGAAAACATGCCTCAGCACCAAGAACATCACTTTCCTTCTCCCCTTCCACTTTGTCACAGAATTCCAGTGCAGCTTTCCCTGGTAGCCTCCCACTTTGGCTTTTGCTGCTTCCCCAGAGCCCCACAGCATGGTGCCTTGCCATGGTGGGCACCCTGGGAAAGGGCCTGGCAGCACCGTGTCCTGAGCTAAATCCCACATGCCTCCTTCTGTCCTGAGCTAAATCCCACATGCCTCCTTCTGTCCTGAGCTAAATCCCACATGCCTCCTTCTGTCCTGACAGCACAGGCACCTGCCCCAGGCACAGCTGGGCACTGATTCTGTCCTGGAATCAGCCCTGCTATTCCAGCACATTTATTACAACCATCTCCTAAAATAACCCGAAGCAGAATACACCTCAGCCACTGCATTTGTCATGAAAGTGGACAGAATTTTTCATCACCTCCATTCAACATACTAGAGAACCACCTCTGGAGCATGCCTTTGTTACAAATTCCATTCCTCTCTTCCTACTATAGAAAGGGGAGATCTAAAATGTGGCTGCACTCCTGGAGAGGACATTTGCTTTGTCAAGCAGCCCATATCACTTGTATGCAGAACCTGACACATAAAGCCTCTGAGGTCAGCCTGCACTGGCGCTGTACAGCGCTTGGAGAAGAGGTTATTGCTTCATTGTCACCCCACACTGCCCTTCACCAGCAGCTCTTGGGCAGAAAAGAGACTTGGTACAACTCCCACTTGTACTGTCTTCCATTAGTATTGCTTGGATTTTGGTCAGGGGAGGAGGCCTACAATAGCCAAAAAATGGGATCATTTCTGAGTGGGCTTGAAGTAGATGGCACATAGTAGGGAGAATCTAACTTTTTGGTCATTCAAGTGCTTAAGATAACACTGGTCACCTGAAAGGACAGCTTACTTTAAAACATGGTTTTATGTAACTGATGTTCACTGTGCATGACCAGAGAGCACGTTTCTGTTCATTCTTCTCTGCACAGACATGTAACACATGCAGAGAAAATATCTCTGAGATGGATGCAGCCTAAGGTCACCAGATTCAGAAGGGTGCTACTCATTTGTATCTCACAGCACATGTATTCCATGCACACAATGTCTTTTTGAAGAAAATAATAGTTTTAAAGGAGAAACAACTAAAAAAGACCATTCAAGCCAGGCAGCAGTATAAGCAGATCTCATGGTATTCTTTACTCACTCCAAAGCCAAATGTTGCACTCACTCCTTCTCAGCTGTGTTGGGGGGCTAAGACACAGAGGGAGGGTCTCTGGGTAGGTGTGTCCTCACCTGTCCCTCTGCCAGGGAAGGGCAGACACCTGGTCCTGCCCCATCCAGTTAGAGAGGGCATCAATGCAGTGCTGCTTTGAGAACGAGGAATCAACCCCCAAAGTGTTTAGGAGTTGTATTATAGGTATTAAGTGTCAATTATAATGAAGACAGAGTAGAGCTGGGCATCAGAAGGGAGATTATCCTTCAGTAGGACATGGACTGTAATTTCAGTGAGGATATACTTCACTTTTTTCTGCTTCAATGTGACTAACCTGCCAGAGAGGAGTACAAGCTGCCTGTCCCTTAGCTGGCATCCATGCTAAATGGGTTACAGCTGCTACTCACTTCATTTAGGGCCTAACCCCTTGACGATAGAAGCCATGACTTGTGCACAGGATTTTGATGAGTCCTAGCTGGGTATTTGCAATTGGTATTTCTGCAGCTCTCTTACACAGCAAGGAGCATATTTTCAGCTTAAGAAGTGTGACCTGATCTTTCATCTTGAGCAGAAATGAGCTATACTAACGTGGCTAAGGTGAGCATTTGTAAGTGGAGGGAAAAACCCCACATATGTTAAGTGACAGGGACGAAATCAAAAATGGCTGAGGAGTGGTAATCAAAACAACTTGAAGTTCACTTAAAAGAAAAGGCTCATAAACATCATGGAATGAAAAACAGCTAAATTAATTCCACTACTGATAATGAGCAGGAAGCCCAGTGCTTGGGATCACGAGTTTATGCAAATCTGTTATTACTGCAAATTGGCATCCTAAGACCCTGATCATACAACACTTGCACATATGCTTAACTCTATGCACATGAGCAGCCTCATTAACGCCAAAGACTTAGTCGTGCATAAAACTGAGCAAATACATGAGTGTTTGTAAGATTGGGATTTAAACACAAGGGAGAGAAAACAAATTTACTGTATCATCAACAATTATTTCTGAAACCCAGCAGAAGCCAAGGTGATGCCAGAAATCTACACAGTGCAGAAACATTCAAAGAGAGAGAGGAATGGGATTTTGAAGAGTGTTCCCTTTAACTCAATCCATTAGACCAAATAATGGTGGGCCAGACACAGGAGGAAAACATCTCTGCCCAGATTAAAATATAACTGATTTTATTTAACAAAGTAAACTGGATTGTCTCTTGAAAACATAGTTTTCAAGCTTCATTATTATAAAGAAGAACAGTTTATAATCAACTTGGATTTTGCTAAATTATTCAGCAGTGTCTCACAAAAGTCTTACAAAATTAATTTAAATGGTGTTAGGTTTATGTGGATACAGAGCTGACTGCAGCATTTATATAAATAGCTACAATAAATACAAAGACTTACATTGGAGGGAGGTGCCTATTGCTCTGCAGTGAAGAGTGATGGTCAGTCTTGGAGCTAGTTTTAATCAGAATATTCAACAATGCTTTGGGAAACAGAGGAGCCTCCCCTATGTTTGATGAAAATACACTTTTTCCTTGGGAATCCAGAAGAGTAAATACAATAAAATTTGAGTACTTACCAGCAAAGCAAGAAAAAAAAAAGAAGGAGCTGTAAAACCACATCTGTAGAAGTAAAGCTTCTGCCAGATTTAAAGGGATAGTTCTGGAAAAGGAATTCTGGGAAAAATGCAACCCTGCATTGGGAAGATATAAAATAATGCTTCTACAAAGCATAATTGCTATCATAAATAGAATCAGTAATAATTTATGTTTCATGATAATTTCAGTGTGCTTTTTAAGCATTTTTTTTTCCACTTGGAATAAAAAAGAGTACATTCTCAAAAGTCAGTTTTACTGTTACATTTTGGTGTGCATGGATTTTTTTTTTCATACTTTCTGTTCTTCTGACCCAGTAGGACTGCTGCTGTCATTATTGCTGTGTAGCAGTAAAGTTGATGGAATTATTGTGTTTCATATTAGTCACATCTTGCAGCTTATTCTGAAGTAGCAGTTCCAGGGCCTCCAGGCTCCGTGTGTGGCCATGGACCTGACTCCTGGCACAGTCTGGATGTGTCAAGGGCTCTTGGTTCTCCATAAGGTTTGTTCAGGAGGGTTGTCATGGAGATACAGAGTCTGAAAACAGCAGTCTTGTCCTTCTGTGGCTGCATCTCCATGGACAGGCTGCCCACAGCGATGGCAGTGAGGGCTGAGCTGGCAGGGAGCCAGGCAACTTGTGAAAATGCTTTAGCATATTTGCACTTGACAATTTGGTTGTGCTTAAATGGACTATCAGTGCATTGATGATCAGCTGTTTGCAAGTCTGCATCCATCTTAAAGGCTTAATTTTATAAAAAAATTGCACGGGGGATGGCTTTGGTGAGGTGGCACCGTCGCTTCTGTAATCTCAGAATTCAGTGCACTGCACTGAATGTATAAGAACCAAGGGAAAAGAGTAATGCAGGCTGGAGGAAGCTGTTGGCCAGTGGCCCTCCTCCTATCACTTTTCCCAGAGGAAAGAAAGTTTTAACTTCATGGGTTTTGACTTTTTAATCTCATGTATACAGATTTCAAAGGAGGAGGCAGGGCTTCTCCTGGGATTAACAGGCACATGGCAAGGGTGTGAGTATGAACTGGCCTTTAAGGAACTATTATGATAAAGGTATAAAAACTGATATTATTGATGAGAAAAGTGATGCTGGAGGTGTGACAGCTTTAGGAATCAGTCCTGAATATATTTGTCCTGCTTCTCATGACCATGTGCAGCATTGTTTTATACTCGTGGTCAACGAGGTGCACAAGTGTCCAAAGTCCCGGCTGCAGAGCATCACCGTGTTCTGAGCTGGAGGTCTGTGACCACTGGAGACTGGAGAAAAGTCTGATATAAATTTGCACTGTATTTATCTGGTTTTAAATGACTACCTGCTTCATTCCAATAGGTAAAGAGCACAGAATAGTTGTTTATTAGCACAGCTCCATCAGACTGAGCCTCCCAATGGCTATGGTGATAATATTGCAGTTTCTTTGAAATAAAATTCTAATTCTTTGTTTATTTTAGAATAGACGAGTCTTTACCTTATCTATTGTATTCTGAAACACACCTTGAAATGCAACACTGAACACTAATTTCTGTTTGGTTTAATGGAAAAAAATTCTTCATCAAGCATTTATTTTCAGAGTGAAACCTTAACATTTTGCTTTTTATCTCTCTGGTCAATCACTGATTTGTTTCTACTTTTTTATTTTTCCTCTTGGTCCCACTGGACATGTCACATGCCTCTAAAGTGTGTGTAATCTTAAAAAGTGTTGAACAAAATTCTTAGTTTTCAAGCCAGTCAGTTAGCTGATCTGATAAATAGATTATATTAATTTACTTTTGGAAAAACAGTTTGCCTAGCACTTGAGTGCAAGTTTGCATAACAAAATTGTAACTAATGCCTGATTATTATTTTTCTGATTTGATACCATAGACTAATAGAACAATCCATGCTGGAAGGGATCTCAGAGGGTCATCTCATCCACCTTCCTGCTCAGAGCAGGGTCAGGTTGGGATCAGGTTGCTGAGAACTTTATGCAGTCTTAAAAACCTCCAAAGATTTTAGCACAATTATAGAAACTCTCTGGGCAATCCTTTCCAACACTTGACTGTCCTCATGTTTTTAACTCATATCTTATTGAAACCTCTCTTTTTTACATTAATGTCCAGTGTCAGTCCTTCTCTCTCTGCTGAGTTGGGGTTCATGTAACTAAGGGTTGTGACAAATAAACCCTTTAATTTCTTGTCAGTACATCTGCATGCACTAGGATGGACAATTGCAATATCCTTTAGAGTCTGAGGCAGGGGATCTAAAAAATTTTTTTCTGTTCTTTATGTGCTGTATTAAAAGATGAAAACTCATCCTTGTTTGTAAGGAAAACAGAGTTTCAATGAAGATCTGACCCAGAGACAGAAGTTTTCCTATAAAAGAACATCTTTCATTGCAAAGACTATTGTAAGCTAAACATTTATGATATATTTTCTTTCCAAGGACTTTTTTTCAATCTCCCTGAGCATGCTGAAGTCATTATATAGTTACTAGAGATGCTTTGTCCAGATCAGCTTACTGTAGGTTACAGTTCTGCAGGAGATTAAAAATGATGGGCTGGTAGATATCCTTCTAAAAATACTCTTTTAAGTAATATACATCTGCATTTCCCAACCCCAGAAGAACATGTACAACAGCAAAGGAAATACAGGAATAATTGAGGGCAAATGATATGTAACAATGAGAACTTTAACCACTGTATTTATTTAAATGAATGGAAATGTCAAAATGTGAAAGCAAAGCTCTCCAGTTTATTCACATATTTTACATTCAAAGGACCAGGAGATTTCTTTAGTATTTTTTTTGAAAAACAGACTACTCTTTTTTCAAAATACTTGACAAAGGCATGGAACATACTTAATGAAGCCTATCATTGCAGTGCATACAATGAAAACCTTGTGTATAAGAAAAAAAAAAAAGATAAAAACCAAAGTTGACCATTACTAAAAAAAAGATTTCCTTTAATATAAATAAAATTCAGACTAGTGCTTTATTTTAACAGACAACACAACCATGGGATTTATTAACTACATATTTACAGTGCCTCACTGGCAAAAATACTGGGCTCCTCTGAGATCCTAGACACTTCCTGAGAAGGCAATGTGGACAAGAAATTTCTCAGCACTTTACATAATTTGGGTGCTAAAAGGGTGAAATTAAGGCACACTTTTCAAATAAGTCAGAAGCCATAGGTGGAATGGTTGATGCACTGTGTTTATGCTCTGATCTGCCAAACTTGCACCTCAATACTCCCTTTGATTTTAGTAGTTCTATACATACTCCTAAGGTTAAGTGCAGGATTGTTCCAAACCCAGGAGCCTCAGAGGAATAAAACTGCTTAACTCAAAGATGTTATGAGAAAACTGCTGTAATTGGAATTTTACATGGTACAGAGCCACATTACCTTAAATTTAAATCTGTGTCCTTCTGCATGGGTGATTTTTACCACTTAAATTTGATCCTACAAAGTCTGGATTCCAAGTATCTCCAAGAAGTGACAAACCCATGAAAGCATCTTCTTCCCACAGCCTCCAAAATCATAGTGCCAGTTAAGCAGATCTCAGTCTTTTTGGCAATTAAATAAAACAAGAACCAGATCTTTTTCAAAGTATTCACAAAATAAACTTTCAGTTATAAAATGACTGTCCCACCATTCTTGTATCAGATCTGACCTCAGCTCTTTAGATCTAAACAGTTCTTTAGAAGTTATAAAAATAAAGGATTGATTAATATACAAATATATATTTCAGAGTGATAAGAGAATAATATTAAACAAATTCCTTTTTTAATCTACTTTAAATTAAAAGAAATGTTTTCAAAAGTCTAGGCTGAAGCAGATCTTTATCTATTGACTCTTTAATGGAACCCATTCCCTGCAGATGGTCACATACAACTTAAAGTATGAAGTTCATTACTACAAAAGGATTGTGAACATGTTTCCACTAGCAAAGCACTTCATAAAATCTGCTGTGCCAGTTGGTTTTTGGTATCTTGCTTTCAAGAACTGCAGATATTTTTAATATTAGAAACAAAACCTCAGTCTTTGAGTCTTGAGATTCTTTAGAAATTTGCTTCTTTCCCGTGTCTTAACATTTGTTTTGCAATGATCCAGTTTTTTGTATACTGTTAGTATACAGAATAATACAGATATTCTGCACAAATGCACATGTATGTAAAAACCCAGTAATTCATTTAAGAGATATGTCTGCTCACTGGGTCATTTCATACTTTCACAATACCATATTTTGTAGTAATACCCATAACACCACCACATAAGTTGCTTCTTTCTTCAGCTGAGATGATTTTGGGTGTTTTCTTTCCCTTTATCTCAAGCAGCCGAAACAGCAAGGAACATTTTTGAACAATCTATAATACTCCTCCTGAATCTGAAATAAAAATATTGAATTCAATTATGAAATAGATTTATTAATAAGTCTATATGCCTTTAAACTCATTTTGTACTGCTCCCATCACTAGGTGTTTTAAGACAGAGCTGACTTTTACTTTAGGACAGAACACCAAAGGAAGTCTCATCCCAGGGTAGCGTGGGTGAATCCTGCTGATAATTGAAAAGACTGGAAGGAAGTTTTATATCATTTTTGTATCATTTCATCAGGCTGACAACACTATCACCAGTTTTACAGTTAAAAAACCCCATTTTCCCACGTTTCATACATCAGTTTTAAAACTGGAGCAAACGTGAGGATGTAAAAACTGGGCAGAGGGTCTGCCTCCACTGAAGGCAGAAGCTCAGCTTCAGGGCTGGGCACCTGGGCAGTGTAGGGACATGAGTCACTTCCCACAAGGAACTTACCTTCCTAGACAATACACAAAGAAATATGAAGATGAACATCCCCTGGAATGCATTGAAGATTGTAAAAAGATAGGCAGTAACCACAGATCCCTGGACCACATGGAGGACCCCGAAAATCCAGGTAGCCCCAAGAAGGAAGAGGAGAGCAAGGGCACCTCGGGCACAGGATCTAGACAGGAAGAAAACATTGTGAACAACACGTGGGCATGTGCTACTCGCCTTTTTCTCCACTTTGGGTGGTGAATGCTGCCTTGGAAAATTTTTTTCCCCAGTTGCAAAGGCCTGAGAAGTTGCAAGTACAGGGGCTGCTCTTCAGGGTGTGCTGCAGCACTGTAGCATTAACAAAGTCTCATAATCACTTCAGAAGAGCAAAGGAGTAAAACTGGAGGGCCTTAAAACACTGGCTTCTTTAATCTTCAGATATGTTTTCTCTGGTGTACTGCAGCACCATATGATTTGATTTAAATCTACTGTTAGTGTAATTCCCCAAGGAAAAACATATGTCTGTTATGAAGCATTCCCCCACTTATCCTCCTCCCCCTTATCTTCCTCAAAAAAATAACCCAGAAAAATGTTCAGTATGCTCTTAGGTCAGTGCATGTGCATGACATCAAAGGATTCCCAGGCTGCCTCTCAGGTTCACTGTAGAGGATGGGGCAAATTGTAAAACCAGATCTTTTTAAAATTCTGTCTCCAAAAAAAAAAAAAAGAATAAAAAAAAAAATTGTTTTTAGAACACAAGTACTCTCAAATAGTTCCTGGGTCAGCATATTGATGCCTTAAAATTGTAGGAACTGATTTGCTACGATTTTTTTTTCCAAGGATGCTGTAGAGCACTGTTCACAGACTTGAGCAAATTACAGCATGTTGTCTTGGAAATGAAGCTACTGATTACTTTCTTATTCATTCTCAGCTCAGTCATTGCAGGACTTCCTTTGAACAACAGACATTTTTAGCACTGTTCCCCTGAAAATGAATAATTTTCAGCTTCATTAGAAACAGGTCACCACATGAAGCTATGAAAGGCGAGGAATAAGAGAAAGTAATCAATCAAACAATTGCTAAATCCTAACTATAAATCTAGTGCAATGCATTGAAACTGCAGGAGTGTTCCTAAGCAACACAAACAGTAAGTTGTTTTCAATGTTCCCTGTAGTACACTTCAGCTTTTCCTGCACAAACGGTTTTCAAGGTCCCTATAAATCAGTTTTAAAGAGAGTGAGTTGATGGAAAAATCATAGCAGCATGCAAAGTAAAGAATCCACTCCATCCCCCAGTGCCACAGAAGCATAATGTCCTACTGCAGACTTTTCCCAAGTAACATGAATGCCTCCAATCTCTTATCACTTATTACTTCAAGGCAAATATTTTGGTCCCATTTCAGACATAGTTTTGAATTCTTTTTTTGCCTTGCATAGAGGCTGTGGAAAACACTTAAAAAAGGGACAATTACTTCTTGAAGTCTGCCATCAGTCTTTACCCTCTGGTTGATATGGGCCACTGGTTTTCTTTGTGCATCTTTCACACACACCCTATCATACAGGGTATTGCTCAGTGGGAATAATGATTGTGAAATTTACATCCAACTATATATAAGGGTAATAACAGAAAAAAAAATCTTTATTTTTCTACAGATCTCAGGATATTAAACTGTTACTTTTGAATACTCATTATCAACATACTCTGTCTTTATTTAAACCTACAGAAGGTAGAATTTGTACTGAATGGCAAACTTACCTTATATTTTCATAACAACTGACTTCTGGCTTTAACATTGCAGTGTGTCGAAATACTTTATAAATAATCACTCCAAAAGCCAACAAATTAACCTGGGGCAAGCAGAGAAAAAAACCCTTTTAGTTCAAACCAAGATACTTTTGAATGCCAATAACAGCTAAACATTTAAATGAAACAAGTCAGATGAAATTTCTTTGTATCTGAAATCTACAGAATCCCATGTCAGAATGGGAAAAAACCCACCCTGTTCTGATTCACTTCTATTACAAAAAAAATATGAGCCCTGAAATAAAGATTGATCAACAGGGATGTAACCCTACCTTATCTCAGCAGTATCACTGCCAACAGTGTGCAAATATTTATTGATTTTATTGGTAAATCTCTTCTGCTGAGATTATTTTTCCTAAGTAGTGATAAGGAAAGGAAAGGAAAGGAAA